>NW_023270807.1:9757623-10025709 GCF_011800145.1 Mirounga leonina | reverse complement strand
GACATCTTGGCTCTTTCCACAGTTTGGCTATTGTGGACATTGCTGCTATAAACATCGGGGTGCACGTACCCCTTCGGATCCCTACTTTTGTATCTTTGGGGTAAATACCCAGTAGTGCAATTGCTGGATCATATGGTAGCTCTATTTTCAACTTTTTGAGGAACCTCCATACAGTTTTCCAGAGTGGCTGCACCAGCTTGCATTCCCACCAACAGTGTAGGAGGGTTCTGGTGTCATGTTGTTTTGCCAAGTAGATGAACCAAATTACATTCCTATTAGGAGTGGTTAAGAATTTCATATATTTTCTGATACTGGGCATTATGAGACTTCTTAATTTTTTTTTTTTTAAAGATTTTAGGGGCACCTGGGTGGCTCAGTCGTTAAGCATCTGCCTTCGGCTCAGGTCATGATCCCAGGGTCCTGGGATCGAGCCCCGCATTGGGCACCCTGCTCCACGGGAAGCCTGCTTCTCTCTCTCCCACTCCCCCTGCTTGTGTTCCCTCTCTCGCTGTGTCTCTCTCTGTCAAATAAATAAATAAAATCTTAAAAAAAAAAAGATTTTATTTATTATTTGAGAGAGAATGAGAGACAGAGAGCACGAGAGGGAAGAGGGTCAGAGGGAGAAGCAGACCCCCCGCTGAGCAGGGAGCCCAATGCGGGACTCGATCCCGGGACTCCAGGATCATGACCTGAGTCGAAGGCAGTCGCTTAACCGACTGAGCCACCCAGCCGCCCCGAGACTTCTTAATTTTTAAGAAACTGGTGGCTATAGGTAGTATCTCATACAATCTTTTAAAAATCCTTTTTGTTTTCATTCATTCGGATATAATTTACATACACATATGTATGCACAGATCTCAAATAAGTTTGAATAGTTATGATGACAAATATATACTATCATCACCCTAATCAAATTCTAGAACATTTTCATCACCCCAGAAAGTTCCCTCCTACCGCTTTCTAATCAATTCCTGGCCCCCCATAGAGGCAACCAAAATTCTGGTTCGTATCACCATGGATTGATTTTGCTAGCTTCCGCACTTTATATGAATACAGCGTGGATTCTTTTGTGTCTGGCTTCTTTTCTTTAACATCCTTTTTTTTTTTTTTTTTAATGTTATGTTAGTCACCATACATTACATCATTAGTTTTTGATGTAGTGTTCCATGATTCATTGTTTGCATATAAAACCCAGTGCTCCGTTCAATACGTGCCCTCCTTAATACCCATCACCAGGCTAACCCATCCCCCCACCCCCCTCCCCTCTAAAACCCTCAGTTTGTTTCTCAGAGGTCATAATCTTTCATGGTTCATTTCTCCCTCTGATTTCCACCCCCTTCATTTTTCCCTTCTGACTATCTTCTTTTTTTTTTTTTTTAACATATAATGTATTATTTGTTTCAGAGGTACAGGTCTGTGATTCATCAGTCTTACACAATTCACAGTGCTCACCATAGCACATACCTTCCCCAATACCTATCACCTAGCCACCCCATCACTTCCACAACAATCCTCAGTTTTTTTCCTGAGATTAAGAATTTTTCATATCAGTGAGCTCATATGATACTTGTCTTTCTCTGACTGACTTATTTCGCTTAGCATAATACCCTCCAGTTCCATCCATATTGTTGCAAATGGCAAGATTTCATGTTTTTTTTTGATGGCTGCATAATATTCCATTGTGTGTGTGTGTGTGTGTGTGTGTACACACCACATCTTCTTTATCCATCTGTTGATGGACATCTTGGCTCTTTCCATAGTTTGGCTATTGTGGACATTGATGCTATAAACATTGGGGTGCACATACCCCTTTGGATCAGTACATTTGTATCTTTGGAGTAAATACCCAGTAGTGCAATTGCTGGGTCGTAGGGTAGCTCTATTTTCAACTTTTTGAGGAACCTCCATACTGTTTTCCAGAGTGGCTGCACCAGCTTGCATTCCCACCAACAGTGTAGGAGGGTTCCCCTTTCTCTGCATCCTTGCCAATACCTGTCGTTTCCTGACTTGTTAATTTTAGCCATTCTGACTGGCGTGAGATGGCATCTCATTGAGGTTTTGATTTGGATTTCCCTGATGCTGAGTGATGTTGAACACTTTTTCATGTGTCTGTTGGCCATTTGGATGTCTTCTTTGCAGAAATCTCTGTTCATGTCTTCTGCCCATTTCTTGATTGGATTATTTTTCTTTGGGTGTTGAGTTTGATAAGTTCTTTATAGATTTTGGATACTAGCCCTTTATCTGATATGTCATTTACAAATATCTTCTCCCATTCTATCAGTTGTCTTTTGGTTTTGTTGACTGTTTCCTTTGCTGTGCAAAAGCTTTTTATCTTGATGAAGTCCCAATAGTTCATTTTTGCCCTTGCTTCCCTTGCCTTTGGCGATTCAACATCCTATTTTTGAGATTAGTCCATGCTATTGTGTTTATCAGTAGTTTGTTCTTTTTATTTCTATGTAATATTTCACTGCAAAGATGTAATCCCAATTTGCTTATTCTTTCATCTGTTGATGGAAATTTAGCTTGTTTCCAGTTTTCCAGCAGGAGTTATTAATTTTAATAAAGTTCAATTTGTCTTTTCTTTTTTCTTTTATGGCTAGTGCCTTTTACATCACATCTAATCTTTAGACAAAGATTCCATCAATCTTTGTCTACCCCGAGACTGTGAAGACATCCTGTATTGTATTAGTTGGCTAGGGCTGTATGATCTTTTTTTCACTTACAATACTTCTGACATCAAATGTGAGTTTTTTTCCATACCAAGCATTTTCTGCTGACATCAACTGAGTGTCTTACAATTCAGTTAATTTTTTTTAAAGATTTTATTTATTTGTTAGAGAGAGAGAGAGTACAAGCAGGGGGAGCGGCAGGCAGAGGGAGAAGCAGGCTCCCTGCTGAGCAAGGAGCCGGACTTGGGACTCGATCCTAGGACCCTGGGATCATGACCTGAGCCAAAGGCAGATGCTTAACCGACTGAGCTACCCAGGTATCCCTCAATTCATTTTTGACACTAACTACCCAGAGTAAGTTTGGACTCCACAGGTTTAAGGGCTTAATCTCCCAAAACTGCCCTGCCTGCAAACACTCATCAAAAGTTCCAAGTTACCACCTGCACTTCTGACCAACTGGCTATAACTTGTGAGGGTTCTCACAACTCCCACCTCAGATTCAATAATTTGCTGGAATGGCTCACAGAACTGAAGAAAATCCTTTATTTACTGTTACTGGCTTATTATAAGTGGCACAACTCAGGGTTAGCCAAATGGAAGAGACACATAGGACAAGATGTGGGGTAAGGGACAAGGAGCTTCCTTTGGGCATGCTACCCTCCCAGCACTTTGATGTGGTCACCAATTTGGAAGCTCTCCCAATGCCATCATTTAGGGGTTCCATTATTTAAGCACGATTGATTAAATCATTGGCCATTGGGAATTAACTCAATCTCCAGCTCCTCTCCCCTTCCTGGAGGTGAGGAGTGGCTGATGGGACTGAAAGTTCCAACCCTCTAATGAAGCCCTGGTCTTTCGGCAACCAACCCCTCCCCCCACCCCAAGCCATTTACAGGTTCCCAGCCACTAGTCATCTCTTAGCGTATAAAGATACTCTTATCACTCAGATGATGACAAGGGTTTTAGAAATTCTGTACCAGGAACTGGGGACAAAGACCAAACATATTTCTTCCTTCCTTTTTTTGTACGATTCTGTAAGGAACCTACACGAGTTCCTTCCTTGGTGAGTCAGAAACTGCACCAGGTTGAGTTAATTTAGGGTTAGGATGAGTATTTAGATAGGGAAGCCTTGTAATGTGTAGTGGTGGCATAAGGTTGTGCATGTGCCTAAGGAAACATGCCTACACACACATTGTATGTTATGTAAATGAGGCTTGTGTTCCTCCTTGGGTGGAGATTTTAGTATTATAATGAGATAAGGGTAGTTGTCAATCATTCCATGGTCATTCCATGGTCTTTCCATGGTCCATCTGTGCAGGTGCGAGTCAGGGTTAAGTTCAAACTGGTCTGGGCCATCTGGGCTGGTTGGAGGTCTTGTCAAGGCAGTCATTATTTCTCCATGGGCAGTTTTGCTTTCCATTTCCTTGAGTTAAGAGATAAGCTGGAAAGAAGAGGTTAAAGAAAAAGTGGGACAAAGGTCGGTGAGTACAAGCAGGTGGGCAGTAAAGATAGGTCTTGGGGACTAGCTGGTGACAATGTCATTTAAATTTATTTTTGTTGGGCTCGTGAGTGGCTCAGTTGGTTAAGCATCTGTCTTCGGCTCAGGTCATGATCCCAAGGTCCTGGGATCGAGCCTTGCGTCAGCCTCCCTGCTCAGCGGAGATCCTGCTTCTCCCTCTCCCTCTGCAGCTCCCTCTGCCACTCCCCCTGCTTGTGCTCTCTCTCTCTCTGTCAAATAAATAAATAGTCTTTTTAAAAAAAGAAATCTATTCTTGTCAACAAGTTGTAAACAAAGGAAATACGGAGATAATACATAATAATTTTAGTACTTATTTTGATAAAATACATTTATGCTCTCAGGCGCCTGGGTGGCTCAGTTGGTTAAGCGACTGCCTTCAGCTCAGGTCATGATCCTGGAGTCCCAGGATCGAGTCCCGCATCGGGCTCCCTGCTCGGCAGGGAGTCTGCTTCTCCCTCTGACCCTTCTGACCCTCCTCCCTCTCATGCTCTCTGTCTCTCATTCTCTCTCTCTCAAATAAATAAATAAAAAATCTTAAAATACATTTATGCTCTCAAATATAAGTATAATTGTTCTATAAGTACATTGATTGCATTTATTTTTTTAATTGCAGCTTTATCAAGGTAGTTGAAAAAAAACTTGTAAGACATTTAAAATGTACATCATGGAAAAAAAATAAAAAATAAATAAAAAAATAAAATGTACATCATGGTGTTTTGATAAATGGATACATTGTGAAGGGAACCCCCATCTAGTTAATTAACACATCCATCACCTCACATATTTATCTTTTTTTTTTTTTGGTGATAACATTTAAGTTCTCTCAGCAAATTTCAATTATACAATATAGTGTAATCAAATGCAGTCACCATATTTTACATTAGACCCTCAGAACTTAACTTATTTTATAACTGGAAGTTTTTACCTTTTCACCAACCTCTCCCTACCTCCTGCTCCCATCCCCCACCCCCCACTTCTACCTCTGGCAAACACTTTTTTACTCTCTCTGAGTTCGATTTTCCCCCCCAACACCTAAGTGACACCATACAGTGTTTATTTTTCTCTGGTTTGTTTCACATAGCATAATGCCCTCAAGGTCTATCCATGTTGCTGCAAGTGGCAGGATTTCCTTCTTTCTCATGGCTGCATAATATTCCACGTATATATAATCACATCTTTATTCATCCATTGATGGACACTTAGCTTGTTTCTCTATCTTGGCTACTGTGAATAATGCTGCAGTGAACATGGGAATGCAGATATCTCTTTGATATCCTGTTTTCATTTCCTTTGGATTTATATCCAGAAGTGGGATTGCTGGATCATATGGTGGTTCTATTTTTAATTTTTGGAGGAAACTTCATGCTGTTTTCCATAGTGGTTGCAGCAATTTACATTCCCATCAATGGTGCACAAGGATTCCATTTTCTCCACATTCTCAACCACACTTATCTCTTTTTTTTTTTTAAGATTTTATTTATTTATTTGACAGAGAGAGAGAAAGCACAAGCAGGAGAAGCAGCAGGCAGGGGAGAAGGAGGCTCCCCACCGAGCAAGGAGCCCAATGCAGGAGTCAATCCCAGGACCCTGGCATAATGACCTGAGCTAAAGGTGTACACTTAACCGACTGAGCCACCCCAGGTGTCCCTCTTGGCTTTATTGATGATAGCCATTATAATAGGTGTGAGGTGGTATCTCATTGTGATTTTGATTTGCATTTCCCTGATGATTAGTGATGTTGAGCACCTTTTCATGTACCTGTTGGCCATTTGTATGTCTTCTTGGGAAAAATGTCTACTCAGTTTCTCTGCTCATTTTTAATTCAGATTTTTTTTTCTGCTATTAAGTTGTATGGGTCCTTTTATAATATGGATATTAATCTCTTATTGAAGCGGAGAGCTAGGTTCTTGTCTCATGGAGTTGAAGAGTGAATCTTGCAGACAAAGGAGAGTGAGCAAAGTGATAGAGTTTAATCTATCTCAGGGGTGAGAGGGATCCCGACAGGGTTGCCACTGAGGGCTTTTAGGGTTGCTCTCTTATTGAAGGCTAACCAGGGAACTTAAATCTTTTTTTTTTTTTTTTAAGATTTTATTTATTTATTTTGACAGAGAGAGAGAGACACAGTGAGAGAGGGAACACAAGCAGGGGGAGTGGGAGAGGGAGAAGCAGGCTTCCCACTGAGCAGGGAGCCCGATGTGGGGCTCGATCCCAGGACCCTGGGATCATGACCTGAGCCAAAGGCAGATGCTTAACGACTGAGCCACCCAGGCGCCCCAGAACTTAAATCTTTGTGACTTCTCTACTGGTAGCACCACTGATTAAGGACTAGTGATAACATCTTTAATGGCTTACTCCTTTTTAGGGTCTGGTTATTTTCTGTTGACCACAGGAGACTGTCATAAATAAGCCCCCCCGCTCCCCCCCCGACACCTAGGGCAGGGTGGTCTGGTGTGTTCCTTTTTCTCTGGTTTCCTTATACCTCCACATTTTTGGGATTTCTGTGAGCCTGATCACATAGCCCCCTATCTATTTCTCCCTACCTAGCCCTGCCTGTCCCTTACTCATTATCAGATAAATAATTTGTAATTATTTTCTCCCATTCTGTAGTTTGCCCTTTTCAATTTATTGTTTCCCTTGCTCTGTAGAAGCTCTTTAGTTTGATGTAGCCTCATTTGTTTATTTCAGCTTCTGATGCCTTTGATTTTGGTGTCAAATCCAAAAAATCGTTGCCAAGACCAATATCAACCAGCTTACCCCCTATGTCTTTTAAGAGTTTTATGATTTTAGGTCTTATGTTCATCTTTAATCCATTTTTTTAAAAGATTTTATTTATTTTTTAGAGAGCGAGCGAGAAACAGCATGAGAGGAGAGAGGGTCAGAGGGAGAAGCAGGCTCCCCGCTGAGCCGGGAGCCCGATGTGGGACTCGATCCCAGGATCCTGGGATCATGACCTGAGCCGAAGGCAGACGCTTAACCATCTGAGCCACCCAGGCGCCCATCTTTAATCCATTTTGAATGGATTTTTGTGTATGGTGAGAGATAGGGGTCTAGTTTCATTCTTTTGCATGTGACGATCCAGTTTTCCCAACACAATTTATTGAAAAGACTATCCTTTCCCCATTGTATGTTCCTGGCTCCTTTGTTGTAAATTAACTGACCATATATGCATGCATTTATTTGTGGGGTCTCTATTCTGTTCCATTGATCTAGGTGTCTATTTTTATGTCAGTGCCACACTGTTTTGATTACTAAGGCTTTGTAATATATTTTGTAATCTATATCTATATTTTTAAAGATTTATCCATTTATTTGAGAGAGAGAGAGTGGGGAGGGAGGGGCAGAGGGAGAGGGAGAGAGAAACTCAAGCAGACTCCTCACCAAGTGTGGAGCCCAACGTGGGGCCTGATTTCACGACCCCCAGATCATGACCTGAGCCAGCGAAACCAAGAGTGGGCCACTCAACCAACTGCACCACCCAGGTGCCCCTATTTTGTAATATATTTTGAAATCAAGAGGTGTGATGCCTCTAGCTTTGTTCTTCTTTCTCAAGATTGCTTTGGCTATTTGGGGTCTTTCATGGTTCCATACAAATTTTAGGATTTTTTGTTCTACTTCTGTGAAAAATGCCATTGGAATTTTGATAGGGATTGCATTGAATCTGTAGGTTGCTTTGGGTAGTATGGGCATTTTAACAATATCAGTTCTTCCAATCGATGAGCACAGAATATTTTCCCATTTATTTGTGTCTTCTTCAATTTCTATCATCAGTGACTTATAATTTTTAGTATACAGATCTTTCACCTCTTTGGTTAAATTTATTCATAAGTAATTTATTCTTTTTGATGCAAAAAGATATCCTAGTGGGGTCAAGTAGTATTTCATGGTTTGTTTTTTTTTAAAGATTTTTATTTATTTACTTGACAGAAAGAGACACAGCGAGAGAGGGAACAAAAGCAGGGGGAGTGAGAGACGGAGAAGGAGGCTTCCCTCTGAGCAGGGAGCCCGATGCGGGACTCGATCCCAGGACCCTGGGATCATGACCTGAGCTGAAGGCAGACGCTTAACGACTGAGCCACCCAGATGCCCCATATTTCATGGTTTTGATTTGCATTTCCTCAGTGACTAATGATGTTGAGTATCTTTTTGATGTAGTTTGAAGGTTGGGATTTGGAGCTGATGGCCAAAAAAGAATTCTTAAGTGCAAATAGGTGGTTTTATTAAAGCACGGGGACAAGACCCGTGGGCAGAAAGAGCTGCTGCCCTGGGGTTGTGAGGGGTGGCTGATTATATACTTGAGATTGGGGGGAGGTAAGGAAAAGGGAGGTTTCAAAAGGATTTTTGTATGTTAAAGAAGACTCACAGGATACCAGAGGCCTTGCCATTGTCAAGTTCAGGTTGTTTTTCCTTCTAGTAAGGCATTAACAGCAAGATAGTTGGGAGCTTCCTGGAGAGACATTACACTTTACCCACTTCAAGTGTCTGTCAATGGGCTACAGATTATAAGGACATTTCATTGTATCTACATTTCCTTCGGGAAGCTAGGCCATTGATAGAAATGCTTTGTCCTTGTAAATTGCTAAGACTTTTGTAAACTGAGGGAGACTTCTGTCCTGCAGGACTGTGATCTCTATCAGTTAACCATTTGTTTTTCCCTAGGGCAGCCAGGAGTGCCTGAGGAATGTCACACATACCACATGGGGGGAGGTGGGTGTAGGGTGTCAGCTTCTGCTTTGTTCTCAGCTAGCCTTCTGCTCGCTCATCAGAATCATGCAATATGGACTCTTGGGCCTGACTTCTTCCATTCGTCACAATGTTTTGGAGATCTATCCACATTCTCTTATATATGTCAGTGGCTCATTCCTTTTTGTTGCTGAGTAGTAATCCAGCGTCTAGATATATCACATTCAGGTAATTTTTGAGATAAGATTTCTGTATATTACAGGACAGAGAAAAAGGAGTCAATGAACAGGGGAAGAGGAGAGTCACTAACATGGAAGGTTAATATGGTAGATTTCTGCTGTATATTCCTTATTAAAGAAAATCTTTCCATCTGTTTCTTCAGTCAGTTAAATCAAGATTTAAAGGACTGTATTTTGCTTTTAATGCTAACTAATGAAATGTCAGAGCCTGGCCTTTAAAAGCAAGTCTCGGGGGGCCTGGGTAGCTCGGTCAGTTAAGTGTCTGCCTTCAGCTCGCGTCATGATCTCAGGGTCTTGGGGGGGCTCCCTGCTCAGTGGGGAGACTGCTTCTCCCTCTCTCTCTGCTTGCCACTTCCCTCTGCTTGTGCTCTCTCGCTTGTGCATGCTCTCTCAAATAAATAAATAAAATCTTTTTAAAAAATAAATAAAAGGAAGTCTCACAATTTTTTTTAAAGATTTTATTTATTTATTTGAGATAAAGAGCAAGAGCAGCGGGCAGAGGGAGAAGCAGGCCTCCTGCGGAGCAGGGAGCCCGATGTGGGGCTCAATCCCAGGACCCTGGGATCACGACCCGAGCTGAAGGCAGACACTTAACCGACTGAGCCACCCAGGCACCCCAAGACTGACATTTTTATAAACATTCTCAATTTAACTCCTTGTCAAATCAGATTCTTTGAACTACTTTGATAATGCAGAATGCTATTGCTTCCTCTGTTGCTGCAAGAAGAGGGGACATCTTCATTTCTTTCACAGACACTTTTGTTAAAAATTGTGAGACTTGGGGCACCTGGGTGGCTCAGTCAGTAAAGCATCTGCCTTCAGCTCAGGTCATGACCCCGGGGTCCTGAAACTGAGCCCCGCATCGGCCTCCCTGCTCATCAGGAAGCCTGCTTCTCCCTCTCCAGCTACCTCCTGCTTGTGTTCTCTCTCTCACTGTCAAATAAATAAATAAAATCTTTTTTAAAAAAAATGTCGGTCTTGTTTTCCATTTCCATTTGTGCCAATTGGAGACTTGGTGATGATAACTATTATCAACTTGCTATGTTCTCTCTTAATTTAAATATGTCCTTGGAAGTGTAATTTGAATAAAAGGGTCATAAAAGACTTTCGTCCTGGGAAAATCACTTACAAAATAAACCTATAGTTCTTACTAGTTTTCTTACTTGATCATATGTTTGATTTATTGCCCTAATAATATTGTGCTAATTGCTATTTTTATGTTCCTAAACACTGCAAATACTCTATAAATACTGTCTCCTCAAATCAGAAGAGGATGATTGGCATAATGCAAAACATAAAAACTCCTAACTGTGCTAGGTTTTTTTATTTTCACAAGGAGATTGAGTCTGGTCTCATGTAAATTAGTACCAAAGAATGAGAATAATTGTGAAAGAAGCGCCCTCCAGAGGCAGGAAAGCAATTAGAATCATTTACAGTTAAAATAGTACGTGGTTACAAAATTACACAATCACATGTGCTAAGAAAACATAGTTCATTTTCTGTAAGTGATCAAATCTTCACAACCCCAATACCACTAGTGGGTTGGTACCTTAAACTTGCCAATTAATAGAATCTCTGTGTCTTTCGGTTTCAACAGACTGTGGCAAAACAATTCCTTCAGGCAAATTCTACTTGAGATTGTCTCCTCCTCTTCTTCTTTCGGATATGTCTTCTGGAGTGTGCAATGGCTGTGTGACCTCCTGGTAAATGGGGAGAGAGAGTCTTAGATCTGCTCTCACAGGGTCTTTGGCACCCCTGGTTTCTGAAGTAGTTTTCCTTTTCTGCCTTTCTGATCGCCGGGGAGCCTTGTTGGCTACTGCCCTTGAAGTCCACATGCGATGAAGAGTTGGTCTAATCTCTTGGTTCAGTTATGACTCGGCGGTACGTACACCAATAACTGTCTCATACGGGCTCCTGTTGGCTCTAAGGATCTCTCTGAGTCTCACTCATGTCCTGGAACGATCCTGGTTCAAGCTGAAACACGATTCTTCTGAAACACTGTGGGGTCTCAGGATATTTCGGAGGCTGTTTCATGCCCTCTTTGCCTAGTTAGGGCACATTACCACATCTACATTTTTATGCATGGCAAGGGAGGGAGGTGAAGAGAGATGCAAGTCACCCACCTCTTAAATCTCTGAAAGTCCAAGTTCTTTGCCTTACCTTTCACTTCCCTTCTTCCCTGACTCAGGAATTTTTTTTTTTTTTAATAAAGATTTTGTTTATTTACTTGAGAGAGAGAGCATAGAGGGAGAGGGAGAAGTAGACTCCCGGATGAGCAGGAAGCCCGACGTGGGGCTCAATTCCAGGACCCCAGGATCAGGACCTGAGCCAAAGGCAGACACTCAACCAAATGAGCCACCCAGGTGCCCCTAAAATAGCAATTTTAAAATGCAAGAGTTGATTAAGACATCAAAAGATGCCATTAAGAAAGTAAGAAGGCAGAAAAAAAAAAAAAGTAAGAAGGCAAGCCACTGTATGGAAGAAACTATGTGTGATGCATATAGCTGACAAATGACCCAGCAGAATATATGAAGAATTCTTAAAAATTGATAAGTGTCAGATGCTATGAAAGCACACACACAAGTTGTATCTTTCCACAATGTCAGCTTTAGTCAATCATGAAGCAAAGTTAAATCACAACAGGGGCGCCTGGGTGGCTCAGTCGTTGGGCGTCTGCCTTCGGCTCAGGTCATGATCCCGGGGTCCTGGGATCGAGCCCTGCATTGGGCTCCCTGCTTGGCGGGGAGTCTGCTTCTCCCTCTCCCACTCCCCCTGCCTGTGTTCCCTCTCTTGCTGTGTCTCTCTCTGCCAAATAAATAAATAAAATCTTTTTTAAAAAGAAACTTTAAATCACAACTATAAAGCGGGTTCAGGATTCCAAACTCAATGACATTTCACCATGTGATTAAACTTGGCTTCCTACACAGCACACAGAGCAGGACAGAAGACAAACCAAACAACAAACAAGATAACAGAAGGGTGCAAGAAGTGAACGAACTAAACGCGAAGTCTGTCTGTGGGTGTGCAGTTGAGATAAGGCCTCGGTCTGGTCCAGTCAGCCCTTGGCCCTCACTGCTTCTGATGTTCAAGCAGGGAAGGATCTCGGTTCTGTTCGGAGATCAATCAGGCAGAGCCTTCCGTGGCAGCTGCCTTTTTTATTTTTATTTATTTTTATTTATTTATTTTAAGATTTTATTTATTTATTTGAGAGAGAGAGAGAGAACACGAGATTGGGGAGGATCAGAGGGAGAAGCAGACTCCCTGCCGAGCAGGGAGCCCGATGTGGGACTCGATCCCGGGACTCCAGGATCATGACCTGAGCCGAAGGCAGTCGCTTAACCAACTGAGCCACCCAGGCGCCCTAACCCTTATGGTACTCCTTTGTCTTTTTTTTTTTTTTTTTTTGGTACTCCTTTGTCTTATCATGTATTCTAGCTGGCCTTATCAGATAGACCTATTGATGTCTTAGTTATTTTGCCAACCAGAAGACAACATCTTGTAATATTAGAGTGCTATACTATAGAATGTTCCATGTGCTCTGCACCAGTGACCCACTATAATGGAGCTATTTTTCTCATACCCAGAATTCACAAGTGGTGCCTCTTAAAATTACACTTGCATCTGTGAGAAATCACCACAAATTTAGTGGCCCAAAGCAACACATTTATGGTCTTACAGTTCTGGAGGTCAGAAGTCTGAAATGGTTCTCACTGAGCTAAAATCAAATGACGTTATGGCTGTATGACTTGGAGGTTCTAGGGGCAAACCTGTTTCCTTGCCTTTTCTAACTTCTAGAGACTGCCCACAGTGCTAACTCTTCTAGGAAACTTAAGCTGTCTTCATGTCATGGTGACCTTGTAGCTTCCTGGCCAATCATGGCCCCCTTCCATTTTCTTTTATTTATTTATTTATTTATTTATTTATTTATTATTTTAATTCCAGTATAGTTAACATACAGTGTTATATTAGTTTTAGGTGTACAATATAGTGATTCAACAATTCCATACACCACACTGTGCTCATCACAGCAAGCACACTCCTTAATCCTCATCAACTATTTCCCCCATGCTCCCACCCACCTCCCCTCTGGTAACCATCAGTTTGTTCTCCAAAGTTAGGAGTCTGTTTCTTGGTTTGTCTCTCTCTCTCTCTTTTCTTTGCTCGTTTGTTTTGTTTCTTAAATTCCACATATAAGTGAAATCATATGGCATTTGTCTTTCTTTGATTTACTTCACTTGGCATTGTACTCTCTAGCTCCATCCATGTCATTGCAAATGGCAAAAGAGAAATAAAAGCAAAAATAAGCTATTGGGACTACATCAAAATAAAAAGCTTCTGCACAGTAAAGGAAACAACAAAACTAAAAGGCAACCTACTGAATGCAAGAAGATATTTGCAAATTATATGTCCAATAAAGGGTTAATACACAAACTATATAAAGAACTTCTACAACTCAACACCCCAGAAACAAATAATCCAATTAAAAAATGGGCAGAAGACATGAAGAGACATTTCTCCAAAGAAGACATACAGATGGCCAACAGACACATGAAAAGATGTTCAACATCATCCATCATCAGGGAAATGCAAATCAAAACCACAATGAGATATCATCTCACACCTGTCAGAATGGCTAAAATCAAAAAGACAAGAAACAACGAATGTTGGCAAGAATGTAGAGAAAAAGAACACTCTTGCACTGTTGGTGGGAAAGCAAACGGGTGCAGCCACTGTGGAAACTTTTTATGGAGTTTCCTCAAAAAGTTAAAAATAGAACTACCCTACAATCCAGCAATCACACTACTGGGTATTTACCCCCAAAATACAAAAACACTAATTCAAAGGGATACATGCACGCATATGTTTATAGCAGCATTATTTACAATAGCCAAATTATGGAAGTGACTCCCTTCCATTTTCAAAGCCGGTGATGACTGGTCAACTCTTTTTCAGGCTTCATCACTGAAATTGAAACTCCTGCCTCCCTCTTTCATTTATAAGGTAAATACTTGTGATTACATTGGGCGCCTGGATAATCTAGGACACTCTCCCCATCTCAAGGTCAACTGATTAACAGTCTTAATGCCATCTGCAGCCTTAATCCCTCATGCCATGCAACCTAACATATTCACAAGTTTTAGGGATTAAGATAAAGCCATCTTTGGGGACCATTATTCTGCCTACCACATCATCAACTCTGTGCTCTGCTAGTAGGAAAGGTTTGGTTTGACCAAGTTGGCACATTAGAGAGGGCCAGGTTGCCACTTCACCATTTTGGACTCCTCACTGCAGTGGGTCAACAGGGAAAAGGAAAGTTTCCAGCGTTGACTAGAATCATTAATCCTAATTTTCAAGGAGAAATAAGTTTGTGACTACATGATGGGGTCAAGAGGCATATGGATGGGACCCAGAGGGCCCCCAGCGATACACCAGTACACAGCCATGACCAGTACTAGAAGTTAATGAAAGACTCCTTCAACTTCTTATATAAGCAGGACCACCAAGGCCTTGGATCCCTCAGAAATGAGATTTGGGACACACCCTGGATGAAAATTAACCAGCTGAAGTTCTGCCTAAAGACATAGAGAACATGGACCAATTAGAGAGGGCAGAAGTCATAAATACCCACAGCCTTACACCATTTGTTGTGGAAATGAGAACTGTAGTCTCCACCCGTATTTCCTTCCTCTATTTTTACTAAATATATTCATCTATCTAAATAAATTTCTCTTTTCTTTGAATTCCTTTCCCACTTTAAAAAAAAGTTTATTTATTTATTTTCATAATTTCTGCACCCAACATGGGGCTCGAACTCATGACCCTGAAATCAAGAGTCACATTCTCTTCCAACTGAGCCAGCCAAGTGCCCCTATTTTCCCACTTCTTGAAAAACATAAATGCCATAATTGGTGATTGATAACTTTACAAGTTAGTTTAGAGAAATAGCAGATGAGCCTGGGCAGAACTAGGAGGGAAGTGGTCATCAGCCGACACTAGACTTGGAGCTGGATGCAGTGACTGTTGAAACCTGAGGTTGTCTTTTTGGGAGGAAAGAGTGAATGATTTCATTTGTTTAAAGAATATCTAGGGGCGCCTGGGTGGCTCAGTCAGTTAAGCATCCAACTTCAGCTCAGGTCATGATCTCAGAGTCCTGGGATTGAACCCTCAGTGGGGAGTCAGCTTGTCCCTCTGCCCCTTCCCCCCACTTGTGCTTGTATGCACACGCCCTCTCTCTCTCAAATAAAATAAAATCTTTTTTTAAAATTCTTTTTTAAGGATCTTATTTATTTATTTGTTGGAGAGCGAGAGCATGTGAGCACAAGCAGGGGAGCAGAGGGAGCGGGAGAAGCAGGCTCTCCACTGAGCGGGGAGCCTGACTTGGGGTTCCATCCCAGGACCCTGGGATGATGACCTGAGCCAAATGCAGACACTTAACTGACTGAGCCATCCAGGCGTCCCTAAAATAAAATCTTTCAAAAAAAGAGAGAGAATATCTAAAATATGTCAGATAGAATTACTTTTCGGAAGACTAAGTATAGGAGAAGAATGTATGTGGATGGGCGCCTGGGTGGCTCAGTTGGTTGAGCGACTGCCTTCGGCTCAGGTCATGATCCTGGAGTCCCTGGATCGAGTCCCGCATTGGGCTCCCTGCTCGGCAGGGAGTCTGCTTCTCCCTCTGACCCTAACCCCTCTCATGTGCTCTCTCTCATTCTCTGTCTTAAATAAATAAATAAAATCTTTAAAAAAAAAAAAAGAATGTATGTGGATAACAAGCAGCAGGAGGGATTTTTGGAGCCTTGGTCTGTATATTTCTCATCAATACTGTGAACTGCACAATTTACTTTCAATCATTTTATTTCCAGCTTAAGTTAGCCAAGAGTTGAGACTTCTTACTTATACCTAAAAACCCTGATTGACACAGCCTCCCAGACTGCTTTATCCCTCCCCCTCTCTCTTCACACCTATCAGTTTCTTCTTCCTAAAACACAGAAAGGATTAAGATCACCTTATTTCATCATGCAGAAACCTCGAGAGGCTTCTCCACTACTGACAGGGAAAATTCTAGACTCCTTAGTCTGAGATGCAAGGTTCTCACCAGGCTGATGCCAAGCTGGCTTTCCAAATGTGTCTTTGCCTGCTCCCTTCTAAAAATCCAGCATTCAAGTGAGATCGTCTCTTGGGTGCCCAACGAATCACCAAGAACATTGCAATGTAACCTTTTCTCAGGACAAAGGAGTATAGCCTTTGACCATCCCAGTCCTCAAAGAGGTCTCCATACATAGAACTCTTGTTTGTGACAATTGGACTTAATGATTCACCACCACGTATTTTTTATTGTATTTCAAGAGGATTTCAACTACCCCCATGGTGACATCAGTCTGTACTTTCTAATTGATTAAGTTCTTCTTTCCAGCTTATGTCTTAACTCAGGCAAAAGACCCTGCAGGCAAAGCAACCCCCCCCCCCCCCCCAAGCAATAAAGACTGCCCTGAGCCAGCGAGGCCCTGCGTCAGTGACTACAAGACAGCGATCCACCTGCCCTTTCCGGCCCACCTGCACGTACCCACTGACCTCTGTCCCACATTTTCCTTATATAAACCTGGAAATATTTTCGGCACTTTGGAGACAGTCTTTGAGATGCTAGTCCGTGGTCTCCCGGGTGGTGGCCTCACCAAAATACATTCCTTTCGTGATTCACCACCACTCATCTCTCCGCCTTTGGGATTTTGTTGGCAGCGAGTGGCCGAACCTGGTCTGTTTGGGACCCCCCGGAGCTGGGTGCTCTTACACCCCTGCACCCCGGCTACAATATCTTGAAGAACAAAAAAAAAAACAAACAAAAAGCAAAAAAATATCTCCAAAACCCTATGAGCTTTTCAAAGATAGGGACCATGTCTTACTCATCATTGTAGAACAAAACCTGTGTTCCTGGCAGCTATTATTATTAGAGTTTTAAACAATTCAAGAATATTTAATTTTTTTTCTTTTTGCAAGTAACAGCACCAATTTGAGCTGGTTTAAACTAAGAATGGAATCAATTAGATGGTGTGATGGTTAATTTGATGTGTCAACCTGGCTCAGCCATGGTGCCCAAATATTTAGACATACAATATTCTGGAGGTCTTTGTGCAAGTGTTTTTTGGATGAGATTTACATTTAAATTGGTGAATTTTGAGTAAAGCAGATTACTTCCATAATGTGGGTGGCCCTCATGCAATCAGTTGAAGGCCTTAGTAGAACAAAGTGATATCCCAAGCAAGAAGAAATTCTGCCAGCAGACAGCCTTCAGACTTGAGTGTGGCTCTTCCCCAGGTCTCCAGCTGCTGGCCTACCCTGCAGACTTTGGACTTGCCAAGCCGTCACAACTGCATGAGCCAATTCCTTAAAATAAATCTCTATATATATCCACATCCTGTTGGTTCTGTTTCTCTGGAGAATCCTGACTAATACAGAAGTTATTAGGTTATTGTGTGTAATATGAAATGTATTTGGCTTTTCCCCCGTTTCTAGCACAAAGTCCCTAAAACCCTTGGAATTTCCTGATAGGAGTGTCTTTGATTATTCATAAGGAGCCCCTAATGAGCACACTTGGGTTTATGATAATAAGGTGACTGAGGGTGGGACCTTAGATAGCCTTAAAATGGGGCTGGTCATCAGAAAGACCAAGTGATTAGAAAGTTGAAACTTCCAGCCCCACCTGCTGACCTCAGGGAAGGGGAAGGAGAAGAGCTGTAGATTAAATTCTATAAACTCGTTAAAGATTTTATTTATTTGGGCACCTGGGTGGCTCAGTCAGTTAAGCATGTGCCTTCTGTTCAGATCGTGATCCTGGGGCCCTGGGATCGAGTTCCGAATGGGGCTCCCTGCTCAGCGGAGAATCTCCTTCTCCCTCTGCCCCTACCCCCTGCTCATGATCTCTCTCTCTATCTCTCTCTCGGATAAATAAATAAAATCTTTTTTAAAAAGAGATTTTATTTATTTGACAGAGAGAGAGAGTAAGCGTGCGCACAAGCAGGGGAGACGGGTAGAGGGAGAAGCAGACTCCCTGCTGAGCAGGGAGTCCGATTGGAGACTCAATCCCAGGACCCTGGGATCATGACCTGAGCTGAAGGCAGATGCTTAACCAACTACAAACTGAGCCACGCAGGCACCCCTCTATAAACTCTTTAATTAGGAGATTTGATCAGCTTCCAGGTTGGTAAACATATCTACATGCTGGGAGGGTGGCACACCCCAGTTCCATGAAGACAGAACCTCTTGTGCTCAGGACCCTTCTGGACCTCACTCTTAAAGTACCCCTTCATCTGGCTGTTCATCTGTATCACCTGTAATATCCTTTATAATAAACTGGTAAATGTAAGGAAGTGTTCCCCTGAGCTTTGTGAGCCATTCTAATAAGTTATCGAATCTGAGGAGGGAGTTATAGGACCCCCTGGTTTATGGCCAATCAGAAGCCCAGGTGACAACCTGGACTTGTGAATGGCATCTGAGGTGAGGGCAGTCTTGTGGGATGGAGCCCTTAACCCATGGGATCTGACACCATCTGTAGGTGGACAGTGTCAGAATGGAGTTAAATTTGTAGGACATTCGGTTGGTGTCCATAAGAATTGGAGAATTGCTTAGTGGTGTTGGAAAAGAGTTATCCAGGATTAATTCCAGAGTTATCTCATGAAATCCAACTAAATTTTTATTTTTAAATTATTATTATTTTTATTTTAAGTAGGCTCCATGCCCAGTGTGGGGCTTGAACTCATGACCCTGAGATTGAGTCACATGCTCTACCAACTGAGCCTACTAGGTGCCCCTACTACTAAATTTTTAATAACTAGATCTTTAAAAGAAAAAGAGCCAGGATAACTTCTAGAATATAAGCATCTAGAGTTACTTAGACCATTGCCACTGATGTGACTCAGCTTGTAACAGCTCTGTTCATTGGTGTCTCTCACTGTTAAAACTCCCAGGAGAGATGAATCAGATACCTATCTATGTTTCAATCAACTCTGACCACAGAACACAAACATGGTTGGGAATGACATAACTCTTTGGGGGAGGCAGTTTCCAAAGAAGGATTAATCACTGTGAAGACCGCAACAAATTATGGTATACTATGTGAAGAATATTCTAATTTCATTTCTCAAGCTACTATTTCTTGGTCCCAACTTGACCATAAGCTCTTTGAGGACAAGAAAAGTGAGGTATAATTATTAATTCCTCAGAACTTACCCCACAACAACTAATAATCTAAAGGAGATCCAACCTATTATGTCTGCTTCTGAGATTCGTTTTAGTCATGGTTCTGATGAACCAGTGGCAAGGGCCTGATAAACTAGTCTAGCAACCATCCTTAGGAAAGAACTCATTCTAAGTGAGTAGAATGTCTGACAGATAAACTTTGACTAATGACAAAGTCTCTGTGATGATTAGTTTTATGTGTCACCTTGACTGGGCCATGAGATGCCCAGATATTTGGTCAAAAATTATTATGGCCTTGGGGCACCTGGGTGGCTCAGTCATTGGGCATCTGCCTTTGGCTCAAGTCGTGGTCCCGGGGTCCTGGGATTGAGCCCCACATCCGGCTCCCTGCTCCACGGGAAGCCTGCTTCTCCCTCTCCCACTCCCCCTGCTTGTGTTCCCTTTCTCGCTGTGTCTCTCTCTGTCAAATAAATAAATAAAATCTTAAAAAAAAAGTTATCATAGCCATATCTGTAAAGGTGTTTTTGGATGAGATAACATTTGAATCAATAGACTGAGTAAAACAGATTGCACTCCTTAATGTGAGTGGGCCTTATCTAATCAGTTGAAGGCCTGAATAGAACAAAAAGGCTGACCCTCCTGCAAGTAAGAGGAAAGTATTGCCTGACTCTTTGAGCTGGGACATCAGTTTTTTTTCCGCCTTCAGACTCAAATGAAACATTGGCCTGCTGGCTTTTGGACTAGAACTATACCATTGGCTATTCTAGATCTCCAGCTTGGGACTTCTGTGCCTCCATAACTATGTGAGCCAATTCCTTATAATCCATCTCTCTTTTCTCCCTCTCTCATTCTCTCTGTAGTCTCAGAGAGGCCACTCCCCTTGAGCTCTCTAGCAGAGTGCTAGACTTCCTACGTAGCACCTTAGGCTCCTCAAAGTAAAAGCTTTCCAAAAGGGAGGAAGTGGAAACAGCCAGTAACATTTAAAGGTCAGGAACAGAACTGGCCCCGTGTCATTTCCACCATACTCTATTGGTTAATGTGAGTCATAGACTAACCTGCATTCAGAGTTGGAAGGGACTACACAAGAGTATAATTATTAAGAGGTGTAGTTCGTTGGGGGCCATCTTTGCAAAGCTACCACAGATAGTTTAGCTGGGTATCAGGTCTAAGTTGAAACTAATTTTTCACTCAGTATTTTTGCTGCATTGTACCTACTGAGAAGCCAATACCACTCTGATCCCTAACCCTCTGTACATGGCCTTGTAGGATATTCTTTTTATTGTCAGTGTTCTGAAACTTCTGGTCATCTTTTGATGGTTTTTTTTCATTCATTGTATGTATTGGGAACTCAGAGGGCCTTCCAATTTGAAGACTCATCCTTCAGTTCTGGGAATTTTTATGTATCATTTTATTTCTTCGATAACTTCTTCCCCTCATTTATCTCCCATCTCTTTGGAATTCCTATTAGACAGATGTAAGATTCCCTGAACTGATCATCTAATCTTTTAAAGTCTTATTTTTCCCCAACGTCCCTCTCTTTGGCATTTGTTCTGGTTTCTGGGAGATTTCCTTGTCCTTAAATTCCACTCTTCAATTTAAATTGTTATTTTCCCCATTATAGTTTTTTTTTTTTGAAAGATTTATTTTATTTCTTTTTTAGAGAGACAGAGAGACAAAGAGAGCACACATGAGTGGGGAGAGGGGCAGAGGGAGAGAATCTTCAAACAGAGTCCCTGCTGAGCATGGAGCCCGGTGTGGGGATCAATCTCATTCACAATCCTGAAATTATGACCTGAGCAAAACCAAGAGTCAGAAGCTCAACCAACTGAACCACCCAGGTGCCCCGTTGCTCATTATAGTTTTAATTTCCAAACACCCTTTCTGATTTCATTTTTATAGCCTATTTCTCTTGTTTCATGGTCACAATACCATCTCATGTCTTTTTGAGGATATTATTACTTTTATTTTTTATTTTTTAAAGATTTTATTTATTTATTTGAGAGAGAGAGAGAAACAGAGCACAAGCAGGTGGAGGGGCAGAGAGAGAAGGAAGAAGCAGATCTCTGCTAAGCAGGGAGCCCAACATGGGGCTCGATCCTTGGACCCTGGGATCATGACCTGAGCCCAAGGCAGATGTTTAATGGATTGAGCCACCCAGGTGCCCCGAGGACATTATTATTTTTAGTTTTAATTTTCTTTTGGCTCTCTTTCTTTGTTCCTCTGAGTTTCTTTTTCCTTTCTTTTTTTCTTTTTTAATATTTATTTATTTAAGTAATCTCAACACCCAATGTGAGACTCAAACTCACGACCCCTGAGATCAAGAGTCTCACACTCTTCGGATTGAACCAGCTAGGTGCCCTCCCCATTTTAAAAATTTCTGATGTTCAGGTTACAGGTGGTTCTCAGTTGGTGATCCTTGGCTGTTACTTGTATTTAAGAGAGAGGCACTAAGAAGCTGAGTAGCTCTAGGTGCATGCTTTGGGTTTGTGGGCAAGTGGGCTTCATTGCAGAGTTCCCCGAATGTTGGTGTCTATAGACCATTTCTCTGGGGGTGATTCAGTTTCTTCAAGGGAGAGTCTTTCAGTCTCCTGGCTAGGAATATAGGCTTGCCTGCCTGCATTCTAGAAGCAGGTTAAAAAAAATGATTGGGGGCGCCTGGGTGGCTCAGTTGGTTAAGCGACTGCCTTCGGCTCAGGTCATGATCCTGGAGTCCCGGGATCGAGTCCCCCATCGGGCTCCCTGCTCAGCAGGGAATCTGCTTCTCCCTCTGACCCTCCCCCGTCTCATGTGCTCTCTCTCTCTCATTCTCTCTCTCAAATAAATAAATAAAATCTTTAAAAAAAAAAAAAACGATTGGAAGGTTTGCCAGACTGTTGTCCTGTTTTTCAGTATGATATCTCATCACCATGCTCTGCTGTGGAGACTGCTCTAGAAATAACCTCCCATCTGTTGGGGAAGGAATGGGGCAGTCATCTGGCTACATGGGCTAGAAGAAGAGGTCGAGGGGTCCAACTACTCCTTACACTAACTTAAAACCCAATTCTACTGTTTCAACACCACCTCCAGTCCCACCGTCAGAAGTACCTGGGATCTCTAAGCTCATCAGAATTCTGTGTATGAATCATCTGGTCTCTTTTTGGCTACCTCCCTGCATGCCTGTTTCTGCTTTGCTGAGTCAGTTAACCATTGCCATTTACTTTCTGTTTTCCTAAGTTTTGTCAGCATCTCTTGTCTGTTCTCATCATTCCCCTTATTTCCTTTGTCCTTGAATATTTGCCTTTTTAGTTCCTTGATTGTCTTTTTTTCTTTTTAAATTGAAGTAACATTCACATAACAAAAAAATTAACCACTTTATTTTATTTTTATTTATTTTTTAAAGACTTTATTCATTTAGATAGAGACAGAGCATGAGTGGGGTGGAGGGGCAGAGGGAGAGGTAGAAGCAGACTCCCCACTGAGCAGGGAGCCCAACACAGGGCTCGATCCCAGGATCCCAAGATCATGACCTGAGCCGAAAGCAGACGCTTAACCAACTGAGCCACCCAGGCGCCCCCAAATTAACCATTTTAAAGTGAACAATCTAGTGGCATTTAGGGCCTTCCTGTCTCCAAGTAAGGTCACATTCAGAGGTACTAGGGGTTAGGACTGCAACATCTTTTTCTGGGGGACACAGTTCAACCCATAAAGGGGATGTGATATTAGGTAGGAACTAGTAACATCTGCCACACTTACTTGGAAAAACAATCATTGGGTTTGGAACACCTGGGTGGCTTAGTTGGTTAAGCGTCCGACTCTTGGTTTCTGCTCAGGTCATGATCTCAGGGTCCTGGAATCGAGCCCCGTGTCTGGTTCCATGCTCAGCAGGGAGTCTACTTGAAGATTCTCTGTCTCTGCCCCTCTCCCTACTCACGTTCTCTCTCTCTCTCTAAAATAAAATAAATACATCTTAAGAAAAAGGAAAAAAAGAATCACCGGGCTTGTCGTGTGCATCAGGGTAAGGAGGTTGTCCAGGCAAGGGTAGCCTGGGATTGGCGTTAGAGCCCCTGAGGGAAAGGAGAGCTTCTATTAATGTGGTGGCCCTATGTGGGCTGTCACAGGAGGGCATTCACATTGAGGGCCTGACAGCATCAGCCTGGCACAGGGTGTCAGAGTCCAAGTAGAGTGAGAAGGGTATCTGTACAGGGGAAGGGATGGTGATGGAAGTGGGAGACTGGTTACCTCCAGAGAGGCTGATCAATAAGTAAAGTTATTAAGGATCCAAGTTTCTCAGTGTTGCAGAAGAGAGTAACAAATATAAAAAGGGAGGAAATCAGATTGAACCCTGTGGAGTTATACTGTAATTAGAGATATCTTTGTGAACTCACATTATTCAAGAAGGAGATAGATAGACAGATAGATAGATAGATAGATAGATAGATAGATAGATAGATAGATAGATAGATATAGATAGAAAGATAAGATAGGTAGATATGTAAATGTATGTATGTATAGACACATGTATATATGTGTGTATATACATACATACATTTTCTAGTTCTTGAAGATTGCACTGGGAAGGCCAGGAAGTGATGACACCCCAATCACAATGAACACACCTACGGCATAGCTCTTGGATTCTAAACATTATTTCTCCCTGAAGGCAGCCAGGACTTCTTGCAGGAGGGGCTGACTCCACCACTGGAAAGAAGGAAAGTACAAGCTAAGCTGAACATCTTGTTGTGCCCGAAAGGAAGTACTCAAAGAGGGCGCCTGGGTGGCTCAGTTGGTTAAGCGACTGCCTTCGGCTCGGGTCATGATCCTGGAGTCCTGGGATCGAGTCCTGCATCGGGCTCCCTGCTCGGCAGGGAGTCTGCTTCTCCCTCTGACCCTCCTCCCTCTCATGCTCTCTGTCTCTCATTCTCTCTCTCGCAAATAAATAAAATCTTTAAAAAAAAAAAAAAGGAAGTACTCAAAGAATAATGGAAATGTGTCAGAAGAACACAGAATGGGCTCTCACTGGCCAAACTGGAGACAATTTGAGGATCAAAATAAATAATTGTAGTAGCAGATTACTGCTCATTGAATATAATCGGAAACCACAAGTCTATAGTGGAAAAAAGAATGAGTGGATTATATGATGAACAGGACATTGATAGTTTCAAATGCTTCTCCGCAAAATACTTCCAAATTCCTAAAGAAAAAAGAAATTTCACAGTAGATGAGCCTGGCAGATAGCACCTTCATCAAGTTGATGAAAGTATAAGCTTTTCAGCACTGGGAAAGAACATCTGAAGCCTCACATCACCTAACAGGATGCAACGAGAGGAACATATCATCCCTTCTCTAGTATTCCTACCAAGGATGCATAACCTGAATCCAACCACAAGGAAATCCCAGCAAAGCCAAATTGAGGCACATAAAATAACTGGCCTATAATCTTTTAAAATGTCAAGTCATGAATATCGAGCAAAGAATGAACTGTTCCTGATGAATAAGACTAAAGAGATATAAAAATGAAATGCAGTGTATGATTATGATCTGGATCTTTTGGGGACAACCGGAGACTCTCAAACAGAGTCTGAGAATTAAGTGGTAGTTATAAATCAATGTTAATTTGTATTGTATTGGAGTTATGTAAGACAATGTCCTTATTTTAGGCAACATCTACTGAAGTACCCAGGAACAGTGGGGTAGCAATTTGCTCTCAAACCATTCAAGAACATAAAAAAGCTCTATAAATTGTATAACTTGCAACTTGTTTCCCAACCTTATGTCAGGAATGGATTACAAGTGTGTCAAGAAGTTATTCTTCTAAAAAAAAAAAAGAAGAAGAAGAAGTTATTCTTCTTGGTGTAGTCCTGGAGCAAGAATAGGTGGAGAGTTAGGTAGGTAGGTGACTGGAGTGGACAGAGCCAAAGACAATGAAAAATGTAAATATTGGGAAACACTAGATAAAGGGTTCCCTCTGCCTAGAAGGCTTTACTCTGCATTTCTTCTACCTCCTACTCACCTTCAGAACTCAACTCCAACATCACTTATTTGGGAAGCCCTCCTTAACCACTCTTGATCACGTTAGATCTCTTTACTATATGTTCTCAGACCATCCCGTGACTTTCCTTCATTGTATTTATCACAGTTGTAATTTTACGTTTATCTATGTCTCCTCAGCTGACCTTAAGTTGTATGAGAGCAGGGTCTTCATCTCTTCCTCCTCCTGCTCCTTTTTACAAACTTTTAAAATTGAAACCTAACATACAGAACAGTGCAAAATCTTAAATGTATAACTTGATGAATTGTAACAAAGTAAACACATCTTGGTCAAGAAATAGAACATTCCTAGGATTCCAGAAGACCCCCTCCTATAACCATCGAACTTCAAAGATCATAATTAATTTTGCCTGCTTTTTGAACCCAGTATAAACAGAATCAGTTTGTATTTTTTGTGCGTCTCGCTTCTTTGATGCAACATTGTATCTGTGAAATTCATATAGTTATTGCATACAGCTGTAGTCTATTTTTTGCATTGCTATATGGTATTTCGTTGTATGAATATACTTTCATTATACAGTGATATTTTGACTATTACAAATAATGCCATAAGAATGTCTTTGTGTAATTTTTTTTTTAAGATTTTATTTATTTATTTATTTGACAGAGAGAGAGACAGCGAGAGAGGGAACACAAGCCGGGGGAGTGGGAGAGGGAGAAGCAGGCTTCCCGCCGAGTAGAGAGCCCGATGTGGGGCTCGATCCCAGAACCCTGGGATCATGACCTGAGCTGAAGGCAGCCGCTTAACCGACTGAGCCACCCAGGCACCTCTTTGTGTCATTTTTATTGTGGGAAAACACACAGAATATTTAACCTTTTAGCCATTTTTAAGTGTAGGATTCAGAGGCATTAAGTATACTCACATTGTTGTGCAACTATCACCACCATCCATTTCCAGAACTTTTTCTGTACATGTCTTTTTGATGAACATATGTGCATATTTTTGACGGGCATATATCTTAGAAATGCTGGGTCATAGAGTATGTTCAACTTTAGTAATTACTGCTGAACAGTTTTCCAAAGTGGTTGTACCAATTTACATGGCCACCAGCCCTGTATAAGAGTTCTCATGGGTCTATGCCCTTGTTTACACTTGGTATTATTAATCTTTTAATGATTCTTTTTTTTCCCTTTCTCCTTCAGAGAGAGAGAGTGTGTGTGTGCATGTGAGCAGGGGTGGGGAGAGTGGGGCGTGGGGAGGAGGGGCAGAGGGAGAGGGAGAAAGAGAACCCCAAGCAGGCTCCACACCCAGTGTGGAGCCCAACTCCGGGCTCCATCTCACAAACCTGAGATCATGACCCGAGCCAAAATCAAGTCAGAAGCTCAACCCAGGCACCCTGGTCTTTTAATTATTCTGGTAAGTGTTTAGTATAGTGTACCTTTTTTCCATTTCTGTGATAGCTAAGATGGTTTAGCATACTTTTTTTTTTTTTTTAAGAGAGGGAGAGAGTGGGAGGAGCAGAGGGAGAATCTTAAGCAGGCTCCATGCCCAGTGCAGAGCCAGACATGGGCCTTGATCCCACAACCCTGAGATCATGACCTGAACCCAAATCAAGAGTCAAGCACTTAACTGACTAAGCCACCCAGGTGCCCCACACCTTTTCACATATTTAATAGCCACTGGATAGCTGCTTTTGTTAAATGACTGTTCAAGTCCTTTGCCCATTTTTAATTGGATTGCCTATATTTTTCTTACTGATGTACAAGTTTTTTGTATATTCTAGTACAAGCACTCTGTTGGTTAAATATTTTGCAAATATGATCCCTCATTCCATGACTTATGTTTTCACTCTCCTTAATGGTGTCTTCTGATCGACCAAAGTTTCTAATCTTAAAGATATATTTATTTATTTATTTATTTATTTATTTATTTATTTATTTATTTATTTATTTTAGAGAGTGGGGGAGGGGCAGGGGGAGACAGAGAGACAATCCTGAAGCAGACTCGCCACTGAGCGAGGAGCCCAGTGTGGGTCGCAATCCCAGAACCCCGAGATCATGACCTGAGCCAAAATCAAGAGTCAGCTGCTTAACCAACTGGGCCATCCAGGCACCTCCAAAGTTTCTAAAAGTTTCTTTTAATAGTCTTATTTACCAGTTGTTTCATTTACAGTTAGTGCTTTTTGTGTCCTATTTAACAAATCTTTCTTTACTTATTGAAAGTCATGAAGATTTTCTCTTATGTTAGCTTCTAGAAATTTAATTGTTTTATCTTTTTTTTTAAGATTTTATTTATTTATTTGACAGAAAGAGAGATAGCTAGAGCAGGAACACAAGCAGGGGGAGTGGGAGAGGGAGAAGCAGGCTTCTCACGGAGCAGGGAGCCCGATGCGGAGCTCGATCCCAGGACGCTGGGACCGTGACCCGAGCCGGAGGCAGGCGCCCAACGACTGAGCCACCCAGGCGCCCCTAATTGTTTTATCTTTTACAATCTAAAATTTATATGTAGATGATCAACCTGGAATTAATTTTTGTGTATGGTATTACATAAAGGTCAAGATTCATTTTTTTCCCTGTAGTTATATGCCCAGTAGACCCAGCACCATTTATTGAAAATATCTTCTGTTCCCCAGTGCACTGCAGTGCCACTTTTGTCCTAAATCAAGCATGGATTTGTTCCTGGACTCTGAATTGTACTCGTTGGTCTATTTGTCTCATTGTGCCACTATCACACAATTTTAATTTATAGCTTTCTAATAAGTCTTTCTTCCTTCCTTCCTTTCTTTCTTTCTGTCTTTCTTTTAGTAATTCTCTATTTCCAATGTGGGACTCGAACTCACAACCCCACACGCTCTAGTAACTGAGCCAGTCTGGTGCCCCTGTAGTTTCTGATAAGACTTAATATCTGGTAGCATTCTTCTTGCAGAGTGCTTTGCTATTCTTAGACTATTAGCATTTCCACATACATTTTTTTAAAGTTTTTTTTTTAAGAGTTTATTTATTTGAGAGAGAGAGCATGAGGGGGGGAGGGTCAGAGGGAGAAGCAGACCGTCCCCCCCAGCCCCCCCCCCACGCCCCCAGAGCAGGGAGCCTGATTTAGGACTCAATCCTGGGACTCCAGGATCATGACCTGAGTGGAAAGCAGTCGCTTAACTAACTGAGCCACCCAGCCGCCTCTCCATACACATTTTAGAATCAAGTTGTTGATTTCTATCAAAAAACATATTAGGATTACATTGACTCTATAGATCAATTTGGGGAGAATTGACATTTTTACAATATTGAGTCTTCCAGTCCATGAGTATGGTATATCCTTCCAGTTATTTAGATCTTCTTTAATTACTTTTATTAATGTCTTATAGTTTTCTATATAGAGATTTTATACTTCATTTATTAGATTTATTCTGAAGTATTTGGCATTTTTTGATGTTATTGTAAATGGGCCTGTTTTTCAAACTTTCTTTTCTTTTCATAGGTATATAGAAATACAGTTGATTTTTGTGTATTGACCTTGCTTTCAATGACTTTGATAAATCCAACTATGTATTAAAATAATTTATTTGTATATTCTTTTCTTTTGGATTTTTTTTTTTTTTTTGGTCCGTGAGCTTTTGCTCACCATTTTATTCCCTCAAGCTAGCACAGTGACTATAAATTGGTATTTCCCAATCCTTATTTTTTAAAAAAGATTTTATTTATTTATTTATTTATCTGAGAGAGAGACAGCATGAGTTCAGGGAAGGGGCAGAAGGAGAGGGAATGGGAGAAGCAGACTCTTTGCTGAGCAGGGAGCCTGACGGGGGCTTGATCCCAGGACCCTGAGATCATGACCTGAGCCGAAGGCAGATGCTCAACTGACTGAGCCACCCAGGCACCCCTTTCAATCCTTATGTATTTAAAGTGCACCTTCATGATTTTTCTTATAAAAATACTACCAATACTACAGTTTCCTTAACATTATTAAAAGTCTACTTTAGGGGTGCCTGGGTGGCTCAGTTGTTAAGCATCTGCCTTTGGCTCAGGTCATAGTCCTAGGGTCCTCGGATCTAGCCCCGCATCGGGCTCTCTGCTCCGTGGGAAGCCTGCTTCTCCCTCTCCCACTTCCCTGGTTGTGTTCCCTCTCTCGATGTGTCTCTCTCTGTCAGATAAATAAATAAAATCTAAATAAATAAATAAATAAATAAATAAATAAATAAATAAATAAATAAAATAAAAGTCAACTTTAGGGGCACCTGGCTGGCTCAGTTGGAAGAGCATGCAACTCTTGATCTTGGGGTTGTGTGTTTGAGGCCCAGGTTGGGTGTAGAGATTACTTAATAAAATCTTGGGGCACCTGGGTGGCTCAGTCGGTTAAGTGTCTGCCTTCAGCTCAGGTCATGATCCTGGGGTCCTGGGATTTAGCCCCATGTTGGGCTCCTGCTTCTCCCTCTCCCTCTGCCCCCACTCCGCACTCTCTCTCTTGTTATCTCTATCTCTCTCTCTCTCTCAAGTAAATAAATAAATATCTTTTAAAAAATGACTTGCATATCAAATTTATATATCTTTACACCCAACATGGGTCTCAAGTTCACAACCCCAAGATCGAGAGTTGCATGCTCTACCGACTGAGCCAGACAGGTTCCCCTGTTAATGTTAGTTTTTAAATTATTTTTTAAGGGGCGCCTGGGTGGCTCAGTCATTAAGCCTCTGCTTTCGGCTCAGGTCATGATCCCAGGGTCCTGGGATCGAGCCCCATATTGGGCTCCCTGCTCAGCGGGAAGCCTGCTTCTCCCTCTCCCACTCCCCCAGCTTGTGTTCCCTCTCTCTCTGTCAAATAAATAAATAAAATCTTTTTTAAAAAATAAAATAAATAGGGGCGCCTGGGTGGCTCAGTCGGTTGAGCGACTGCCTTAGGCTCAGGTCATGATCCTGGAGTCCCGGGATCGAGTCCCGCATCGGGCTCCCCGCTCAGCGGGGAGTCTGCTTCTCCCTCTGACCCTCCTCCCTCTCGTGCTCTCTGTCTCTCATTCTCTCTCTCACAAATAAATAAAAATAAAAAAATAAATAAAATCTTTAAAATAAAATAAAATTAAATAACAAATTATTTTATAAGCAGGGATGCCTGAGTGGCTCAGTTGGTTAAACGTCTGCCTTTAGCTCAGGTCATGATCCCGGGGTCCTGGGATCGAATCCCAAATCGGGCTCCCTGCTCAGCGGGGAGCCTGCTTCTCCCTCTGTCTGCCACTCCTGCTGCTTGTGTTCTCTCTCTCTCTTTCTCTGGCAAATAAATAAATAATATCTTTAAAAAATTATTTTATAAGCAGTGTTTTCTATTGGTCACACAGACCAACCCTGCTACCATATAGGAAGGGACTATACAAGGGTGTGAATACCAAGAGACAGAGATCATAGGGGCCATTTGGGGGGTTTGCTACCACATCTTAGGAACATAAATTGCTTGCTAGCACACAAATAATACTACCTGGACTTCAAATTTCATAGGCTACCTTTTATATTGTAAAAATTTAACACTTTTATATTGTAAAAATTTTTGTACTGTACCTAAATGTGCATAAAACATAAATGTGCAGTTTACTAAGTTTACTAAAAGCTGTTATCTGTGGACAATCACCCAAGTAAAGATATGGAACAACGCCAACACCCAGAAACCCCTCCTCATTCTCCTGAATCACAGCACCCTCCCTACCATACTTATGATGACCACCATGCTGATTTTTATGGTTTTCAGGTTGCTTTTCTTTTTAATGAGCCACCTAAGAATGCACTCCTATTCACTATAGTTTTGTTTTGCCGGTTTAAAAATGTTTTATAAATGGAATCATGCAGTATGTAGTAGTTTTGTAACTATTTTCTTTGGCTCAGTGTTATGTTCTTAAGATTTATTTATGTTATTGAATTAAGTACTTTGTTAATTTTCAACTCTGTATAGTATGCCATTCTATAAACATACCAAAATGTATCCATTTTACTGTTGAAGAATATGTGGACTGTTTGTCTATTACCAATAAAGCTTCTGTGAGCATTCTTTTTTTAAAAAAGATTAATTTATTTATTTGAGAGAGAGAGAGTGAGAGAACATGCAAACCGGGAGCAGGGGCAGAGGGAAAGGGAGAGAGAAAATCCCAAGCAGATTCCCCACTGAGCACAGAGCCCGATCCCACACCCCTGAGATCATGACCTGAGCCGAAATCTAGAGTCGGACGCTCAACTGACTGAACCACCCAGGCAACCCTTATGTGAGCATTCTTATATACATCTCCTGGTACAGTAATTCTAAGACCTGCACGTACATTTCTTAGGATATATACTTAGGAATAGAATTGTATAGTCATTTTCAACTTCAGTAGATAATGCCAAACTGTTTTCCATAGTGGCTGTGCCAACTTACACTCCCAACTGCAGTGAATGTGAATGTCCCTTGTTCCATATCCTCACCAACATCTGGAATTTTAGCCCTGTTAGTAAGTGTAAAGTGGTATTTCATCATGGTTTTACTTTGCATTCTCATGATTATTTGTGAGGTTTTGCATGTTTACTAGCCATTTGGATTTCCACTTTTGATCAGTTACTCAAGTATTTTGTCCATAATTTGATCAAAGTGTCTGTCTTTTTCTTGTACTACAACTGTTGTTTATATATTGTGGCTATGAGTCCCTTTTCTTTGCAGCATATACCTTTTCTGAATCCATTCTCTTAATGGTGTCTTTTGATAAGCAGGAGTTCTTAATTGTAATGAAGTCAAATATATTGATCTTTTCCTTGTCAGTTGTTTTAGCCTGGTTCCCCAGAAACCAGAGCGTCATTGTATTATTAGGGAGTCCAGGGAACAGGTGTGAGGGACAAGGAGAGTGATGCAGGAAAGAAAGGAGAACCAACAAGAGGATGGTTTTATCAGCTTCGGCCGCTAAATCAAAGTGATTGCTGGATCTGGGGACTGTGTCCTCAATAAACAAATTGCTTCTCAAGACCATCCTGGGAGAGGTGAGGTAATGGAAGAAGTGGAAGAAAATTATTCATTGGCTTTTGCCTTTCACTGATCAAAATTCCACCCCACCTGGCATTATGTCCTTCACACTTACAGGTTGCATGTATGAGGATACGCCTTAAAAATCAGACAAGTGAAACCCTTTACTGTCATTTTATTTTTTATTTTTTTATTTTTTTAAAATATTTTATTTATTTATTTGACAGAGAGAGACACAGCGAGAGAGGGAACACAAGCAGGGGGAGTGGGAGAGGGAGAAGCAGGCTTCCCGCTGAGCAGGAAGCCCGATGTGGGGCTTGATCCCAGGACCCTGGCATCATGACCTGAGCGGAAGGCGGACGCTTAATGACTGAGCCACCCAGGCACCCCCTTTACTGTCATTTTAGAGGAGTTTAGGGACTTAATAGTGATAATGCATGGATTGAATCCACCATGTTTAACATAAAATCATATTTTCTAATTGGTTATTGCTAGTATATAGAAACTAGTGATATCAAAGTCCTGCCATCCCATTCACTGAGCAGCAAGTGCCTAGGCTCAGTTCTCAACTAAGGACTGTCAACATTTTTGTCCTCACACCGACTTGGCACACAGCTTCTGATAAAATTATAAACCCAAGCTGAAGATTGGCAATAGTTGTGTTCAGCTTGCATGTAAGGGTGGGACTGTCCTTTGTTTCAAGCTGAAAACCTGTCCCAGATCGTCCACCTCCTGGGACGCACTTATATCTCCATACACAGGAGTGGAATCTCTAACTGCTACCCTTACTTTTAGACTTATTTCAAAGCCTAGGGGGTCTGTGAGATTTGAGCATATTCATAGGGGAGCTTTATCTGGCTTTAAAGCCTAGGTCTCTTTTCCCTTTTCAAAGGTTTAAAAATTATTTATTTATTTATTTGAGAGAGAGAGTGGGGGGAGGGGCAAAGAGAGAGGGAGAGAGAGAATCTTAAGCAGACTCCACACTGAGCACAGAGCCCCATGTGGGGCTCGATCTCACAACCTTGAGATCATGACCTGATCTCTTGGAAACCAAGAGTTGGACACTTAACTGACTGAGCCAACCAGGTGCCCCTTCCCTTTTCAAATTTTATCTGTCATTGCTATTTGTCCCCGTGTGTGTGTGTGTGTGTGTGTGTAAACCCATCTCACTATTTTCATCAGAAGTAAAGCTAGAGGGGGCACCTGGGTGGCTCAGTTGGTTAAGCACCTGACTCTTGGTCTGGCTCAATTCTTGATCTCAGGGTCATGAGTTCAAGCCCCACTTTGGGCTCCATGCTGGGCATGGAGCCTACTTAAAAACAAAAAACCAAAAAAACCCAGACATCTAGTAAGAGTTTCTTGAATTGATGACAGACAACAGTTGTGACAGGATGTTAATCAGATTCTTCCTGTTGTCTTTGGAGTTTCAGCAAAGGCCTCAAAAGCAAAAAGCAACACAATAGATCCCAGGTACCCCTGCCCCCACCACCACCTCAAAGGGAGATGAGAAGAGACTGTGACCAAGTCTGCCAGCTTTACTAATGTTCTACAGTTTGTATAAGAGAAAGAGGATTGGGCGCCTGGGTGGCTCAGTCAGTTAAGCGACTGCCTTCGGCTCAGGTCATGATCCCGGGATCCTGGGATCGAGTCCCGCATCGGGCTCCCTGCTCTGCGGGGAGCCTGCTTCTCCCTCTCCCACTCCCCCTGCTTGTGTTCCCTCTCTCGCTGTGTCTCTCTCTGTCAAATAAATAAATAAAAAATCTTAAAAAAAAAAAGAGAGAAAGAGGATTGTGTTGGAGAGTTACCTATGGGTTCTGAGTTTTCTCTTCTGCCACTCTGGGGAGGGAGAGGGGCTGTCCCCTTTGCCTAAAGCCAGGTGAATTGGAGGCTCCATTAGCACCTCTCAGAACGTTTGGCTTATATCTCCTGGTGTGGGGTATGGCAGTCCATAGGGAGTGATATCCTAACTCTCACCTGATGAAGTCCAAAAGCAAGATGCGGGCTGACTGGCTTCCCTGGGATGGCAAGTAAGGTATGTGGCATGGAGAATGAGCGGCCCTGCCCTTGCCAGCAGGGCAAGATGCATAAGTTGTCCTGTGGGCCAAGTGCACTTAGAAGGAAACCAACCTGGAATCATTTTAAAAGGATCCTGTCAGACTGGCTAAGGTCAACAACACAAGAAACAACAGGTGTTGGTGAGGATGTGGAGAAAGGGGAATCCTCTTGTACTGTTGGTGGGAATGTGAACTGGTGCAGCCACTCTGGAAAACAGTATGGAGTTTCCTCAGAAAGTAAAAAATAGAACTACCCTATGACCCAGCAATTGCACTACTAAGTATTTACCCTAAAGAATACAAAAACACTAATTCAAAGGGACACATGCACCCCAATGTTTATAGCAGCATTGTGTGTAATAGCCAAATTATGGAAACAGTCCAAATGTCCATCGACTGATGAAGGGATAAAGAAGATGTAGTGTGTGTGTGTGTGTGTGTGTGTATACACATATACATATTACTCAGCCATAAAAGAATGAAATCTTGCCATTCGCAACGAGGTGGATGGAGTTAGACAGCATTATGCTAAGCGAAATAAGTCAGAGAAAGACAAATACCATATGATCTCATTCATATGTGGAATTTAAGAAACAAAACAAACAAGCATAGGGAAAAAAAAGAGTGAGAGAAGCAAACCAAGAAACAGACTCTTGACAGACTATATAACAAACTGACGGTTACCAGAGGGGAGGTGGGTGATGTGATGGGGAAAATAGGTGATGGGGATTAAGGAGGGCACGTGTTGTGCTGAGCACCAGGTGTTGTATGTAAATGTTGAAGCACTAAATTGTACACCTGAAACTAATATTACACTGTATGTTACCTAACTGGAATTTAAACAAAAACTTAAAATCGATCAATCAATCAATGAATCCTTCCCGTGATATGTGCCAGGAGAGGAAAGAGACGCAGGAGAGAGTGAGTTTTATGTGGATGAAGCTCTACAGAGCCAGGGGCTGGGGGGAGAAAAGTAATAGGCAGTCAACCAGAGAAGAGGCATTACCTAGGTCCCAGCAGGAGAGTCAGAAAAAAGCCTACGAAGGTGACATAGGAGAGAAAGAGCCAACATTTGTGAATCCTCCATGCCCACAGGGAACGAAATTTGGAAGATGACAGTATCCTGCACCATCCAGGAAAGACTGCCCTTTCCCCCTAATCCCTTCTTTTCCTGCACCAAATGCTGGGGGAGGGCAGTTCAGAAATAGCAGCTGGCCAGCGAGAGAGGACAAATATACACTGAGGAGTAAAGGCAGGGATGTGGAGAAGCCTGGCACACCTCCCTTCAGCACAGTAAGTATCACGTCTGTAGCCGCCAAGAGCTGGGGAAGGGGAGAACCGTTAGCTTGAATGAGGTTTAGAGCTGTACTTGTTACCCTGGACAAGATATTTTCACTACTGCAGTTAAGACTACTCTTGTGACTGAAAAATACTTAACAAGTGAAGGGATCTGCAAGAGGTTTCATGCAGGGCATGGGAAAAACTATGCGGAAGGAAGATATGAAGGGGAAGCAGAAGTGTTTTCCAATTTTATCCCATGGAGGCCAAATCCCTTGATAAAAATAGTTATTCAGTATTAGAGAAGGATTAAAGAGGAGAGATTTTTTTTGTTAAGATTTTATTTATTTGACAGAGAGAGAGAGCACAAGCAAGGGAAGTGGCAGGCAGAGGGAGAGGGAGAAAGGGAGAAGCCCACAGAGTAGGGAGCCCAACCCTGGGATCATGACCCGAGCCGAAGGCAGACACTTAACCACCTGAGCCAACCAGGCACCCCGAGTATGCAACTCTTGATCTCGGGGTTGTGAGTCTGAGCCCCACATTGGATATAGAGATTACTAAAAAGATAAATAAACGTTTAAAAATTTTATTTATTTTATTTTATTATTATTTTTTAAACATTTTATTTATTTATTTGACAGAGAGAGAGACAGCGAGAGAGAGAACACAAGCAGGGGGTAGTGGGAGAGAGAGAAGTAGGCTTCCCGCCGAGCAGGGAGCCCGATGTGGGCCTCGATCCCAGGACCCTGGGATCATGACCTGAGCCGAAGGCAGACGCTTAACAACTGAGCCACCCAGGTGCCCCAACGTTTAAAAATTAAAAAATATATATATTGACTCCAAGTATCTGTAAACACCTATTAACATTTTCTTCAGCATGGGTAACCAAAATTCATATATAGGCTAATAAAGGCAGGGCATAGCCTTCTGGCAGATTTTTTATTTTTATTTTATTTTTAAAGATTTTATTTTTAAGTAATCTCTACACCCAACGTGGGACTTGAACTCATGAAGTGTGATCAAGGGTTGCACGCTCTACCTGAGTCAGCCAGGTGCCACATATTTTAAATTATTTTTTCATCAAAGTAATTTAATGGGTTTTTAAATTTTATATAAGTTATATAAATAACCCAAAAGTCAGAAAATACAAATGAGAAGAAAACAAAACCACCAAAAAACACCTTCATAATAGTCACATTCAGGAGGTTATACTGTGGTAGCAAATTATCCTTCAAAATCTCAGTGTTTTACACAACAAAGCTTTATTTCATGCTCATGGTATATGTTCAACTCAGGGTAGGGTGTGGTATTCTGCTCTACACAGTCACTCAGGGACCCAGGCTGACAGGCTGTACCATCTGGAACATGTGGCTTTTCAGTTGCCACAGCAAGGGAGGAGAGAGCATGGAAATCTTACAACTATTCTTTCCTGATTGGGCCCGGAAGTGCTTCCATTCACAGTCTATAGTGGTTAGAAATAGTAACATGGCCCCCTTTCTGAAAGAAGGAAGAGAGTATCCTTCCTTGTGCCCCAAATGAAAGGAAACACAGATATCAATGCACCCTGCTAAGGTCTGCCAGATTCCCAGATCTCCTGATGTCACAAAGCCAGAGATGACTAAAATCATCTTCTCTGGACTATCTTATTTTATTTTATTTTTTAAGATTTATTTATTTATTTGAGAGAGAGAGAGAGAGAGAGAGAGAGAGAGCAGGGGGAGGGGCCGAGGGAGAGGGAGAAAGAGTCTTAGGCAGACTCTGGGGCTCTGAGCAGAGAGCCCCAGGCTGGGCTGGATTTCACCATCCTGAGCTAAAACCCAAAAGTCAGACGCTCAACCAACTGCGCCACGCAGGCGCCCCTGGACTATTTTATATGGCAGCTCAACTTACATACACTGTCACCCTTCAGTTGTTACCTAACCAGGTTCAGTTTGCCCCATGCGCAGCAAGCCAATCACTGAGACTTGCAGATAGGTGGCAGAGAAAGGAATTTATTTGCAAGGCAGCCAAATGTGGAGATGGGAGAACAAGTCTCAAAGCTCCCTTCTTGTGAGAAGGGGTCTTGAACATTTATGCGATTTTAGGGAGAGCATGGGTGAATGGGATTGGAAGCTAGAAAGAGTGACTAAAGGTCAAGGAATTGTTGATCTATGCAGGCGCAGTCCATTGTCATGCTTTTTCCTATGTCGCCTGTTCAAAGATGGTGTATTGACATGAGCAGGGGGTGGAGATTTCAGTCTCCTCCATGTCAAAAGGTCACCTGTGGACATTTGCGCAAGCCCAGTAAGAAGGTCTTGACCCATCTGAACTGGGTAGCAGTGGGCCTCTTAGTTTCTGGAAAACAACTAAAACAAGTATCATGTGACTTGTACCTCCGGGAGCTTTCATCTATAGAAGCTGTTATCCATCCTTATGATGTGCTCCATGGGCTGCCTCTGCTTGGAAGCAGACAATTAGAAAGTTTATTGTTTAAAAAAATGGACTCTAGGTTATATTTTGAGCAGGAGTTTTCCCCATTTTCACTCTGACAGGGCTTTTATGCTATTTAGCTGGTGTAATCAAATCTCTGAGTGGAGGTCTCTGTTGCATAGGACACATTATGAAATGTTTTAAACTGTACAGAAACCTTACATATAACTCATATGTTCTGGTTAAGAGCCATCACTTTCTCAGTGATCGATATTTCCATCGATACTGGTATTTTGTTTTCTTTTCACAAAGAAATCCCATTAACAAAATCTCTTCACTGTTAAATTACACAACTAAAAGAAAACAGAAGTGGACTGAGATGTGGATGATGAGCATTTGGCAAGTTTCATTCATTCCCTCACTGTTACTTCCCACTATACAGGTAATACCAATTCATGTTTGAACAAAATTGACTATCCATCCATGAAAAGTAGTTTTAGATGTTAACTTAATAGATTGATTATATAAGGATTCACACATAAAATTCCAGATAAACTAACTTTGGAAAACAGAATCATTCCAGTGTTAAAAAAATATATGGAATATACTAATAACCTTGACATGATGAAAACCTTAAGCCGTGAAACCCAAAAGTCAGGAATCAAAAATTCAAATGCCTGGGGTGCCTGAGTGGTTCAGTTGGTTAAGTGTCTGCCTTCTGCTCAGGTCATGATCCCAGGGTCCTGGGATCAAGTCCTGCCTTGGGCTCCTTGCTCAGCAGGGAGCCTGCCTCTCTCTCTGCCTGCTGCTCCCCCTGCTTGTGCTCTCTCTCTCTGGCAAATAAATAAATAAAATATTTTTTAAAAAAATTAAAGAAAGAAATATTTTTTAAAAAAGAAATAAAGTATTTTAAAAAAGAATTTATTCTTACTGAGCTATGTTATAAGCAAATGCCATTATACAAACACGTGAAATTAGATATATTTTAAATTTAATATGGAAACAAATTAGAAAATGGGAATTTTATGGTTTAAAATTTTTTGTTCTGCCTTTGCTTTGGAATCAGAAACCTGATTTTCATACCAATTTCAGATTTTGTGTTTCTAGTTGATAGATGAAAACCGTCAAGGCATTGTTTCGTCTGGAAGAGTTTGGTTAGGGTCAACTTTTTTTTTCATGTTTTGACCACTGTTTTTCATCTTTCACGTGTTAACATTTTCTTGACTTTTGCATTTAGTTTGCAGGCTGAAACTGGGGACTACTGCAGCGAAGCGTCCCGGAAAATTCTGGTCATAGAATGGGGGTTCTGAATCGCTCACAGGAACTCTCCAGGCCTCCTGTCATGATACGGACCCTTTGGCAGTGAGTGACTTTCCCCATGACCAGAAGTATTCTGGTTGAGAGAGCAAACAGATTACTCTGATGTCTGCTTTGGGTTTGACTCTTCGTCCCCCAACCCATCCCCATTCTGCATTATCCCATCCCCAATTTCTATTGCCAGAGTTCAGGCAAAATGGAAAGTAAAACGATGGCTGTAGCTTCTGTGGGGCCCGGGGACTTGGTGGTCATTCTTGCCATACCTTCGCCATACCTAATGTTTTGGGGCTGTTTGTATTCCCATAACTTATAACCATTTATTGTCCCTACGTAAATGAACAAGTTTAGGGGACAGGGGCAGGGCTAAGATGCCCCCGCCACGTCCCCAGGCTTCGAGCATCCCCAAAAAGGCCAGTTCAGCTCCCGCTAATCCCTGCTCTTCCGCCAGGGCCTACCCGCGCGGAGCGCTCGGGGTCACGTGGCCGCCGGGGGCGGGGGAAGTGGGCGGCTCACCCGCCGCCATCTTGCCGGTTTGGGGCGGAGCGTGCGGGGCGCGGGTCGCGCGCTCCGCTGCCCCGCCCCTCGCCCTGCCTGGCTCCGGCTTCTGCGCTCCTCCCCACTTCTGGCTTCTGTGGCCGCTCCCTGAGTGGAGGAGCGGGGAGCCCCGGAGGGCGGGGGGGTGTGTCGGACGCGTGCTCGCGCGTCCAACCGCCAGCCGCGGCCGCGCGCTTGGCCGGGCCCCAGGGGCGGCGCGGGGCCGCGGGGAGGGGGCGGCTCCGGCTGCGGGGGCGGCGCGTGGCGGCCGTGGCGGCCGAGACTGCAGCTGCAGCGGCGCGCTGGGGCCCCGCGTCTAGGGCGCCGCCGGGTCGGAGCTGCAGCTGTGGCCGCTGCTGCCAGAGCCATGTACCGCAGCGGCGCCCGCTCCTCCGTCTCTTCGCACCGGCCTAAAGAGAGCGGCGGGGGCGGCCCGCGAACCGGCCGCAGCTCCGGCTCCTCCTCAGGCCCGGCTCGCCGCACCTCGCCGCCGCCCTCCGGCTCCTCCTCGTCGCGGAACCCCGCTCGCCGGCCCCGCTCGCCCTCAGGGCACCGCGGCCGCCGGGCCTCGCCGTCCTCGCCGCGGGGTCGCCGCGGCTCCCCGTCCCCGCCCCGCGGCCGCCGGGCCTCACCGTCCCCGCCGCGGGGTCGTCGCGTTTCCCCCTCCCCGCCGCGGGCCCGTCGTGGCTCCCCGTCGCCGCCGCGGGGCCGACGACTCTTCCCGCCGGGCCCGGCCGGTTTCCGAGGCAGCAGCCGAGGGGAGTCCCGCGCCGACTTCGCCCGGGACGGCCGCGGAGACCATCCAGGCGACAGCGGCAGCCGGGTAATCCCACCCCTCGACCGGGACTCCCTCTCTACCCTAGCCCCCTCACCCGGGCTTCCCGCTTCCAGAAACTCCCGCAGCACGGGCGCCCCGAGGCCTCCAGGCCAGAGTCCCAGGATCGAGGGCCCTCCACCCCCCACGGGCTCCCTCAGCGACGCCCGAATCTGGAGGTTCCCTGTCAGCCCCGGGATCCTCTTTTGCACAATAACGGACTCGGGACCCGTACGGGCGCCTGGTCGGGAGGCAGTGCACCATTTCAGGAATAGGCTGTTTCTCTCAGTCTAGGTGAGATGCGGAAAAGTTTGCCAGGGCGAGGGGAATGCCCTCCAAACCGTGTGCCTGGTACTTGTTCAGTAGTCGATGTTGCCTCAGAGTTCCGTGGTTTGGTATCCCCTTAGACCTGAGCTGCCCCTTGGATCTTAGAAAAGAAGCTGAAATGTCTTTGTGGCCAGTTAGGGTTGCCTAAACCCCATCAGCGTAGACACCTTGGGTGTAAACTGTTAGCAAATAGGAGCTGCTTCTCCGAAATGAGCTGTGCGTATCCACAGTCATTGTAATAACTGCCACCGCTTACTGAGTTATGTGGCAGGATTATGCCTGGCCCTTCACTTTACACATTCTCTTTGAACACTCACAACCTTTTGAGGAGAGGCAGTGAAAATTGTTCCTTATTGAATAGCTGAGGTATCCAGAGAGGTTTGAGCAACTTAATGTCACCTAGCTAAGAAGTGGTGTAGCTGTGATTCAGTCCATATCTACCTGGTTCCTGGCACGCGTGATTTTAACGGTTTTGTTTCCCTGCTAAAGGGACAGAACATGAAGTTAAGAAGTTTAGAGGTGCCTGGCTGGCTCAGTTGGTAGAGGGTGCGACTCTTGATCTCAGGGTTTTGAGTTCAAGCCCCAGGTTGGGTGGGGAGATTATTTAAAACGAAATCTTTCTTTCTTTCTGTGTTTCTGTGTGTCTGTCTGCCTGTCTGCCTGCCTGCCTTCCATCCTTTCTTCCTTCCTCCCTTCCATCCTCACTTCCCTCCATCCTTCCTTCCTTCCCTTTTTAGAAGTAGGCTCCATGCCCAATGTGGGGCTTGAACTCATGACCAAGATCAAGAGTCACATGCTCTACCAACTGAGCCATCCCGGTGCCCCCCCAAAATAAAATCTTTAAAAAAAAAAAAAAGTTTAGTTTAGATGTAATATTGACCTTTCACAGTAACCACCTCTGGCCTGGGGCTGGTGTTTTGGAATTGGTTTTTATTTTCAGTTCACCAATTTTTTTTCTTTAAACCCCATGACAAAGTTTCTGTTTTCTCAGGTGGGATGGGTGGGGTGGCTTTCTAAAAGTATTGGGAGTCAGAGTACTCTACGTACTCTGGTCATAGGTGAATTGACTTGTCACTATGTTGTAAGATTTTCATAGCTGAGCAGCTATAGCCTGAGGAAGCAAGCACTTCTACAGAGGAAGCAAAGAAAGTTGAATACTAGTTTCCATAACCTCCCTTTTCTCCAGTGCTCCAGGCTTTTCTGTCTCAGTAAATGACATCACCCATTGCTCAGCCAGAAACAGTGATCATCTCCCTTTTCCCAAGTCCAAGCTGTCAGTCACTTCATCCAACTTGTCAGCTCTACCTCCAGGCTACATCCCCCAAACTGTCCTCCTACCATCTCCCTAGTCTACGTCCTATTACTTCCTGTCTGTTAGGATCCTTTACACTCTTGTTACCACCCAGTTTATTCTGTACCCAGCAATCAAAATAATTTTTTTAAATCTTCATTTTATACATTTGAGAAGTATTTATTAAATATCTAGCATGTATTAGGCTCTGTTCTGGGCACTGGGGATACAACATGAACAGTCAAAAACCCCTGCCCTCGTAGAGCTTATATTCTGCGAGAGGGAGTCAGATAATAAGTAAGATAGAGAAGTAAATTATTTTGACATGTTAAATAGAATTAAGTACTAAGAACAAACAAAAACAGAGAAAGGAGTTAATACTTTTTAATAGGGTTAGCCAGGGATGGCCTGGGAAGGTGACTTTTAATAAAGACCTGAAGGAGATGAGAGTATGAGCAATGCAAGCATCTGGAGGAAGAATGTAGTCAGATCATATCACTGTTGTGCTGGAAATCTTCCTGTGGCTTCTTACTACACTAAGAATAAAATCCAAATTTCCTAACTGGCTTCTGCCTGTCTTCTGTCACTTTGCTGCAGTCACACTGGCTGCCTTTCTGTTACCCAAAACATGCTAAGCTCATTACAGAGCTTGTTCTTTTTGCCTGAAACATCCTTCCATCTGTTTGCAAGGCTGACCTCTCATCATTCAAGCGTCAGGTTAAATAGTATCACCTCAGAAAAGCCTTCTTTAACCATTCTATCTGAAGTAGCTCCTTTTCCTTAATCTCTTCCATGTTATCATGTTTTAATGATTTTATAGCACTTTCCGCTATCAGAAGTACTGAAAAAAAAAAAACATTTTTTATTGCTTGCTTGCTTCACTAGAAATGTATACATTCTGAGAACAGACTCAGTTTATTCTTCTCGTCCCATGCCCAGTACTAGGAAATGAAAGACTGAAAGGTCTCTGGTGGGGAGGGTTGGAAGTGTGGTCTTTCATCTAAGAAGATAGATGACTTTTTAAATGTGCTTTATTTTGGGGGTAGTAGCTTACCATAGCCATTTCTCTCTTTGTTGGGTGACAACTTTATAACTAAGGAGGAGTACATTTTTGGGCTGTCTCCACCCTATAGACTATTAACATTATCTTTTACTTTTGTAGAGGCGCTCTCCTGGTCTGCGTTCTGACTCTTCTTTGGAACAGAGCTTAAGGATCACTGTTGGTAATGACCATTTCTGTGTTGGCATACCAGAACGGCGGCGGCTTAGTGATCGACTGGGGTCACCAGTGGATAATCTGGAGGACGTGGACAGGTAGGCTTCATTTGAGGCAGGGCACACTATAATAGTGCTTGAAGGTAGAAAAGTTGCTCTTTTCTGAATAATGTATTTGAAAGAGTGGTGCCAGCACTGAAGTTATGCCCTCTGTCCAGTACAAGGTATAACATTGGAAAAGGCTTTCTGAGTGGGGAGAGTATATTGATATAGACTCTGTTGCTGAAAGAATTATGTAGAAGAAAAGACTTTAGAATGTCATCCTGGTCCACCTGGAAAGCTGAAGGGACATAAACAGAGTTCCCCAGATTAAAAACAGTTGAGATGATAAGGATTCTAAAATACTGGAACTAGGATCCTTTCTGCAAAGGAAAGTTCTGGACAAAATAGGAAATCTTGTTTTAGTGGTGTTATTTTTCAGCTTGGTCAGGTTGAAATAGAGGTTCAGAAAGGACTTAGATAAATTCATGTCTAATATATGTATCTATATTAAATATATAAGCATTAATAGAAAGTTAAAGCTCTTTAAAAATGTTTAATTTCAGTTACTACTTTACAATTGTTGGAGTGCTGAGGAAGGACAAATACGCTCCACAGAGTGTTAAATATAGGTCCCAGGTGTTAGGAACTTAACTATATATGGGAAGAAATCACATTAGGTGTGTCTCACCTCACCAAAGTAATTAAGAATGGGAGTACAGGGAAAGCACTCTTTCTGAGAGCTGGGATCCATGTCTGTTACGGTCTCTGCCCAGCATACTGGGAGTTTTAATAAATGATTAGCAGTAGCAACAAATCAGTGTGTTGCTCTTACAAACTGAGGCTGTCCATGCAGTGGTACACTGAGCATAGGCAGACAGGTGGGGGACAGCTGGACAGGAAGTCTGAAGACCAGTGCTACCCTTTGGTAATATTTACTTCAAAGCTGCAGTGGCAATTTGATGTGGCAAAGCAAGGCAGGACAGTTCTATGTCATACAACATAAGCTTCTGAAGATAGGCTTCAAGGTATGTGGCTATATCCCCTAATTGAGGCAAAAGCCCTTGCCCTTCTGGCTGCTTCTATTTTGGAAGATGGTTGAGTAGGTGGTGCATGGTGTGACTCTCTTCCTTCCTTGTTAAGGTTTTGCGGTAACTTAAGCATTTCCTCTTGTTATGTCTAGGCTTTCACCTCCCCTTTCCATAAGCTTCGTTATGCACATGTGCTTCAGAGAGCTAATTGTCTTTTTTTAAGTTGTAAAAATTAAAATTTTCCTTTTAGGGAGTTTGGGACAGTAGTTTTCTTTCCAGAATTAAGTGTTTCAGAGAGACAAGCTACCGGTGAGGCGCATGGCTGGTGCATTCAGTAGAGCATGCATCTCTTGATCTCAGGGTTATGAGTTTGAGCCCCATGTTGGATGTAGAGATTACTTAAGGAAGAAAAATAGAAGGAGGTACTAGTCCATTATATAGATTTTTGTTCCCTGTACTTTTACTCAATATGGTTTGTGTAGATAATTACTGTCTATTAAAATGTGGTCATAGAACCATTGGCGTTCTCAGGATGTCTCCTGATAGCGTGTCCAGTTTTCAGCTGTACCATTTCCAGGTCCAGGCCATTTTTGTCCTTTCTATGTAGGTTTTTACATTTTTTTCCTGGGCGCACCTGGCTGGCTCAGTCAGTAGGGCATTCAACTCTTATTCTTGAGGTTGTAAGTTTGAGCCCCATGTTGGGTATAGATACTACTTAAAAATAAAATCTTTAAAAATAAATAAATAAATGTTTTCCTGAGACCCTGGTGTTCTTTCTCTTCCCTTATTGAATATATTAAATTTTATATCCAGTTTGGATTACAGCCAAATTGCCAGAGTTGTCCAGGTTCTCACCTTGGCAGCTCTGTGTGTATTAATGTTAACTTATTCTGGAAAGGGAACATGAAGAGGTTGAATGAAGACAGCTTCTGAAGATTTGTGGATGTGAGGTCAATTTCCCCTATTAACAAAGTACTCTGCACATTGTATGTTTCATTCATGGAATTCTTAACTCTTCCTTGCCCTGACATAGGTTGAAAGAGCAAGATTTTTGCCCTCCAATTTGCCTTATTATATGTGCTGCCGAAGCAAGCACCCTCCGATTTGCCTTAGGGAAAAGACAGAAGCACACAGTTTTCTTCCAGCATTTTGGGGAAGCAGCAGAGGAAAAGATGGGATGTTTGGGCTCTGGAGGATCTTTTTTTCTTTTCTTTTCTTTTTTTTATCATATACTTTTTTTTTTTTTTAAGATTTTATTTATTCATTTGACAGAGAGAGACACAGCGAGAGAGGGAGCACAAGCAGGGGGAGTGGGAGAGGGAGAAGCAGGCTTCCCACGGAGCAGGGAGCCCGATGCGGGGCTCGATCCCAGGACCCTGAGATCATGACCTGAGCCGAAGGCAGACGCTTCACCAACTGAGCCACCCAGGCGCCCCTATCATATACATTTTTTAACAGCTTTATTGAGCCATAATTCATATACCATAAAATTCACCCATTTAAAGTATATAATAGGTCAGTGACTTTTAGTATATTCTCAGAGTTGTGAATCAATCCACTACTATGATCAATTTTAGAACAGTTTTATTACTTGTACTCTTAGCTATTTATTAGTTAACCCCACCACCTGCCATAGCTTATCACTAATCTACTTTCTGTCTCTAATAGATTTGCCTATTCTGGACATTCCGTATGTGACTAGCATCTTTCACTTAGCATGATGTTTTTCAGGACTCACTCATGATGTAGCATATAATAGTACTTCATTCCTTTTTACTGCCAGTAATATTTCATTGTATGTGTTTTGTTTATCCATTTATCAGTGATGAATGGATGGATAAATTTGGGTTGTTTCCACTATTTGGCTATTGTGAATAATGCTACTATGAACAATTGGTGTGTAAACTTTTATGTGGATATATATTACATATTTTTTAACTTATTTAATGCAATTCATAAATACAAAGTACAAAGAGGGAGCTCCCCTCTACTTACTTGCTAGATGAGATGCTGCCCAATTCATGAATAGCTTAATAAAGCTAATTAAATCTTAAAAAAAAAAGTAGAATAGTACAGAGAGCCCCCGTGTACTCGTCACCTACATCCAACAGTCAATTTTTTAAATAGATAGACCTTATTTTAGAGAAGAGTTGGATTTAACTAAAGCTTTCAGAGTGTGTTCCTGGACTGTTCTGAGCTACAGGGTATGGGGACCTTTTTAGGATTTACTTTTACTGCAGCCAGTTCTTTCTCTTATCTTTTGGGAGATCTGGGAAAGGAGGACATGAGTTTCTAATAAGCAACTTAATTTCTGGCTGTGTTTACATGATAGCTCATTGTTTTAACTGGTAATGTGCCTTTTTTCATTGTTTTTTTGTCTCCTTTTGCTGGAGATTACAAGTCTTGACTGAGACTCTCTTGGAGCCATTTCATTATTTCTGACTTCTTGATATTTAGGGCTGGATTAGATTTTGAGCTGGTATGTCATTTGGTGGTAATATGTAATAGTTTTAGTGTGGAACTGAACATGGAAGTTTGGATGAATTTGCCATTACCTGTGGAACCTGTGTTTTTTCCCCCCTACACTAATACAATCAGAGAGTTTTTTATGGTAGATGATGGAGCAATGGAGCAACTCATGGACATTCCTCCCTGGAAATAGGTATGTTCATGGCTGACAGACCTATAGAGTAAAATGTTTTACTCTAGTTATGTTTGATTTCAGAGATCATCTTTGCTTCAATCCCATTTTTTCCCTATTTTATACTATACTGAAACCTCAGAATTCCCCAGACTCTTGCAGAAGAGGTGAGTTATAGGAACCTGGATTCCCATGGGTGGCATTCTTTTAGCGGAGGTGATAAAGTTTATCTTTAATAAAAGTCTTTCATAAAGTTATTTATAGCTGTTACCCAGGTCTAAAACTTTGAACAAAGGCAGAACTGGTGAATAAGAATAGGCAACTCTTCGATGTTCTGCTAACTCAGTCCCAGAGAAAGCAACTAAAAAACAAACAAAATGAAAGAAAAGTGATTTCTTAGAAACTTTCAAAAAATAGAGGTAGGTACTAGAAACTGTAGCAAACACCAGTGTGAGTGGAATGTGAGTAACCTGTAAATTTTTCATTCAGATTATTTAAAAGTTGTATGCTCAAAGTTCTGTAGGATCTTTATTTCTATCTGTGATTAAATCAAAAATTTTCTTTTTGGGCAGTAGAAGCTCTGTGACCACGGTACCCAAAAAGATTAGGACTACTGTGTGTGGTATAGAGCCCTGAACTGAAAAAGGACAAGTGTCCCAGCCTATATTTTTATCTTCACGCCACAAAGGTCCAAGACCGTTTTATTTCTATGAAATGAAAATATATAGTGAGCCAAACCACCACATACTTTTTCCCACACCCAGGATTAGCAGATGCTTGTGGATATCCAAGCAAAGTAGAAGAAGGGAATTAAACAGGCTGTGGAAGGAATTTTGTGGTTTTTAATATGTGAACTAGCAAAACAAAGCATTGGAGAACCTTCTAAAACTTGTGAGAAAATACCAGTAAGGTAGCTCAGTAGTTTAAAAAAATTTCCCCCACAGTGAAACACTTCTTTTCCAAATGATATATAGAACTTTATCTCATAAACAGATAAAATTGGAGCTAGTACAGTTTTGGTGAGGTGGAAGGCCCAGAGCCATGCAGGCTCTGCTTTTTTTTCTTTTCTTTTTTTTAAGATTTTATTTATTTATTAGAGAGCATGAGCAAGGGGAGGGGAAGAGGCCAAGGGTGAGAAGCAGACTCCCCGCTGAGCGTGGATCCCAACATGGGGCTCCATCCCAAGACCCTGAGCTGAAGTCAGATGCTTAACTGACTGAGCCACCCAGGTGCTGCCAGGCTCTGCTTTCTTAGCATGTCTTTCTTTTAGGCAGCTCCTGAGCAGACTTCAGAATCTCTGTAGAACATAGCTTGAGGGCGCCTGGGTGGCTCTGTCGGTTAAGCATCTGCCTTCGGCTCAGGTCATGATCCCAGGGTCCTGGGATCAAGCCCCACGTCGGTCTCTCTCCTCAGCGGGAGCCTGCTTCTCTCTCTCCCTGATGTTCCCCCTGCTTGTCCTCTCTCTCTCTGTCAAATAAATAAAATCTTAAAAAAAAAAAAAAGAACAGCTTGAAAATCATTGATCTGGCCTGGTGTTTCTCAAATGTTAAAGTGCATACCTATCACCTGGAGATCCTGTTAAAATGCAGGTTCTGATTCAGGAGGCCTGGATAGAGGCTGAGAATCCACATTTCTAAAAAGTTCCTAGGTAATACAGATGCTGCTGATTCAGATCACACTTTTGGTAGCAAAGAGCTAGAATTTAAGCTAGTGTGGAGTTGTTCAATCCAGGGCCTTTTGTAGTCTGGTAGTGGTATTTTCACATCTCCCAAACCCTGGTGTGATATTCTGCATCTCCAAAGTCTAGTCAAAGAGATTAGCCTAAGAGCTCTGTCTAGAGAGACTAGTAATATCTCTCCTTGGTTAGAGGCTGAAGCTGCTTGTGCCCTGGAGAAAGGGAAAAGAAATGTTCCATAGGTTTGTTCTTGGACTTCATGATTGTGTTTTGTCTTAAGTATTTTGTAGCCCCTTGGCTGAATGTCAGGCTCTTAATCTTGTCTGGTCTTGCTGTTTCCAAGTCCATTGTATTCAGTGATGCTTGTCTCTTTCCTCAGGGATGACCTGACTGATGATTCTGTCTTCACTCGAAGTTCCCAATGCTCTCGAGGTCTTGAACGATATATTTCCCGGGAGGAGGGACCTCTTAGTCCGTTCTTAGGACAACTTGATGAGGACTACCGGACAAGAGAAACTTTCCTGCATCGTTCTGATTATAGTCCCCATATCAGTTGTCATGATGAGCTGTTGCGGGGAACAGAAAGGAATAGAGATAAACTCAAAGGTTCCTACTCCATACGACCCGAGGAAAGGAGTCGGGAGGCCAAACGGCCCCGTTACGATGACACAGAGAAGATACACAGCATGGGAGGTGATCACTCAGGTTTTACATCAGGGACCCGCAACTATCGACAGCGTAGACGAAGCCCAAGCCCTAGGTTTCTAGATCCTGAGTTTCGAGAGCTGGACCTTGCCAGGCGAAAACGAGAGGAAGAGGAGGAACGGAGTAGGAGCTTGAGTCAGGAGCTGGTTGGCGTTGATGGTGGTGACACTAGCTGTCCCATTCCTGGACTGTCGGGTGTCCTAACAGCATCGGAGCCAGGATATTCTTTACATCGGCCTGAGGAAGTATCTGTGATGCCCAAGAAGTCAATTCTGAAGAAACGGATTGAGGTGGACATGGAGCCTTCCATTCAGGTCTCTGCTTCATTTCTAGGATCTCTTGCTAGTCCCTCTAATATCTTGAAACTTGGTTACTTTTCTGGGGGTGTGTGTCCCTAACGGTATCTTTGTAATATATCCTGGACCAACCTTGTTATGCCTATGAGCTCTATCTTCCAGGATTCTCCAAAGGAAACTGTAGGCCTTACAGTGCAATCATACCTCGAAGCCCTTGAAGTAGAGGGCTTCTATTGTCATATATTAGGCTTTCTAAATAAACACTTTTGAGTATTTATTGTAAGTTTTTTCTCTAAATTGGGTAGCCCTGTAGGAATCTTTGAATGTGGATATCTTGGAAATTAAGCTTAAAGGGCAAAGAGAGGAGATGATCTGAATTTTTCTCATTTCTCTTTAGAGAGAAGACAAGATTCATGAGTGGTAGGTCACTAGACCAGAAATCAGGTGATTCTGATTCCGGTCCCACTGCCACCCCCTTGCTGTGCGATTTTTAGGCAAGTCACCTCACCATTCTGGGCCTTGTTATTTTTCCCTCATCTGTGAAAAGATGATCAGGCATGAGCACTAGTTTTTAGCTATTCTCTTAGGAGTCCAAGGTTTCTGAAGGAGTACCTAAGGGCACATAAAGAAGCAAAGGGAGGCTGATCAGTTAGGGTTTCACAGTTTCCTAATCCCACTTGAACCAAAGCAGCTCCACTTTTATGTCTTTTTTTCCTCCTTCGAGGGACCCATGGAAGAGCTAGAGCATCTCTAAAGTCCTTTTGAATTCATATTCCTTGGTAAGGACTACAACAAATGGGCAAAAGTGAGGATTCATGCCAGTCTGCCTTATTTCATGTTTCCCCTTGCTTCAGCAGAAGCATCTGGAGAGATGGAGACCCAAATCTTGACCCTGCCTAAGGATACTGTACCTCCCTTTCATTCATACTTATCATTCCCCTATTAATTCAAGAAGAACCAAGTATTTAAGTATTTATCTCAATTACTAGTTTTCTGAGATTCTGCATAGAGGCTAAATCACTTGTGCTTGTCTTTGCAGCTTGATAGTTTTTCCAGCAGCACCAGCTCCAGCCAGGATCACCCTGTCTACTCTGGTCACCCATCTCTTCCACTAAGTGGTGCTATTGCTGCTTTTGCCTCAGAGATTGAAAATAAGGGAACTATGGTAGAGACTACCCTGAAGGAACCTCAGGGCAGCCTCTACCAATGGGGTCCTCTCCCTGGGATGCCCAAAGACAACAGTCCTCTCAGAGAGAAGTTTGGAAGTTTTCTCTGCCACAAGGAGAAACTGAATATGAAGCCTGAGGGGCCTGAGCGACACACAGACTTCTTGCTCCCCCATGAGAGGGCTAGCCAGGATGGCAGTGGTTTTTCCCGCATTTTGAGCATGTTGGCAGACTCTACCAGTACACAGGAAAAAAGGCGCCGTAGTTTCCCTGACATTGAGGATGAGGAGAAATTTCTCTATGGGGATGAAGAAGAGGATTTAAAGGCAGAATCTCCACCAAAGCCCCTTGGGGGCTCTGCGAGTGAAGTCTTGAGACAGAAGGCAAGCTCCCTGCCCTCTTCAGCTCCAGCTGTAAAACTAGAATCAATAGAAGAGACCAATCCAGAATATGCCAAGATTCATGACTTGCTCAAGACCATAGGGCTGGATATCGGGGTAGCAGAGATTAGTAAACTGGCCGCCCGCACCCAGGAACGACTTCATGGCAAGAAACCATCACGTTCCTCTGCTGACCGCCGTTCATCAGTTGACCGGCACTTTTCAGCAGACCGCTGTTCCTCAGTTGACCACCATTTCTCAGCTGATCGGCACTCCTCAGATCCTCACAGACTGGAGAGCAGGGAGGCACACCATAGCAATACCCACTCCCCAGAGGTGTCCCATCCACATCCAGTCTCCCCTGTAGATCCTTACCTGCTCACAAAAAACAGCCCCCCATTCCTAAAGTCTGACCATTCAGTGGGTCATGTTGCAGGGTCAGAGGTAGTTGGCAGTGGTTTTCAGTCATCTGTGGCTGTCAGATGCATGTTACCGTCAGCCCCGTCTGCCCCAATTAGACTTCCACATCCTGCTTCATTATCTCAGTTTCATATGCCAAGGGCCTCTCAGTTTGCTGCAGCTCGGATACCTCCAAACTACCAGGGACCTGCCATTCCCTCTGCTTCCTTTGATGCCTACAGGCATTACATGGCATATGCAGCCTCAAGGTGGCCCATGTACCCCGCCTCTCAACCATCCAACCACTCTCTACCTGAACCACACAGGGTAATACCCGTTACCAAACAAGCTACTCGTAGCCGTCCCAATCTCCGTGTGATACCCACTGTGACTCCTGATGAGCCCAAACAGGAGGAGTCAGTGCTAAGCTCAATTCCTACTGCTCAAGTGCCTGTCCAGGTGTCCATCCCATCACTCATAAGATACAATCCGGAGAAGATCTCTGATGAGAAGAACCGTGCTTCCCAGAAGCAGAAGGTAAACACTAGCTTTGGGCATCCTGTGCCTGAGCCTTCCTATTTTAACATAAATTGGTATTTGTCTTTTAAAGGGAGTAAGGTCCTTTTACTTTTAAGTTTTTGGAGGCTGCTGTCCTCGCTCTAAGTAATGTATATACCCACTCTGTTTTTCCCATGTTTTCTCATTAGGACTAAACTAAATTCTGGCCCTAGGCCCCACTGTGAGTTCTTGACTTCTTTTTTCTTTTTAAAGTGTCTCTATCAGGGGGCGCCTGGGTGGCTCAGTCGTTAAGCGTCTGCCTTCGGCTCAGGTCATGATCCCAGGGTCCTGGGATCAAGCCCTGCATCGGGCTCCCTGCTCCATGGGAAGCCTGCTTCTCCCTCTCCCACTCCCCCTGCTTGTGCTCTCTCTCTCACTGTCTCTCTCTCTCTGTCAAAAAAATAGAATCTTTAAAAAAAATATAAAGTGTCTCTATCAGAATTACTGGGCTTAGAACACTATGGGTAGGAGTTGAGAGCCTTAAAGTTTTCAAATATGACCTCATCAGGGAATGAGGAACCAAAATGGCATTGGGTTAAGAAGAATCAGTAAACCTGTTTTCATCTTAGTGAGTTTGGGATCCTTTTCCTATAGTGATTATGAGGGTTAAAAGCTAATACCTGGTTGTTGCTTGGTAATTAAACCCAAGAAATAAGCTTTGCTTGTTCGGTTTCTTTTAGAGTCCCGGACTCTATAAAACAATACTTTTTTATGACACTTTAAAAAAAGTAGTTTTTATACTACAAAGTTCATTGTGTTCTCTGGTATAGGAAGGGAGCAGTGGCTGGGGTAAAGATGTAATGATTCTAGATGTTTTAAAACAACAGGTAAAAAATAGGGATGAGGAATACAGAATAGCAGAAATTCAGATGGAAAAATTAATGCGTTCTCTTAATTTTAAAGGTCCTTAGTAACTATAACTCACTTTGTTTAGGAACATAAAAATGTAATATATAAATTTGGTTTGCTAATACAATAATGAAAACCTGAGGAGAAAAAAAGGGAAAAAATGGAGGGCCAATCATTTTTTTTCCAATTTAAAGGAAATTTAGCTAATTCTTGAGAAGACAGAAATCATTCTTCTTAATTTTTCTTTTTTTTTTTTTAAAGATTTTATTTATTTATTTGAGACAGAGAGAATGAGAGAGAGAGAGCACATGAGAGGGGGGAGGGTCAGAGGCAGAAGCAGGCTCCCTGCCAAGCAGGGAGCCCGATGCGGGACTTGATCCAGGGACTCCAGGATCATGACCTGAGCCGAAGGCAGTCGCTTAACCAACTGAGCCACCCAGGCGCCCTCTTCTTAATTTTTCATTGTACTTAATACTCTGAACTCCAGAAAGAGGGGGATAGGTTCAATACAGACAAAACCCGAGACTGCACAGACACTGTTTGTAGACTGAATGCTTTCCCTTTACTTCTTCTTCAAGAACCTAGCACTAATACACAGGTTTTCCACACTAGTCCATTATAGACAAGCTGTATTTGTTTTTTCCATTAAGTAGTAGTAATACAGTTGAAACACTGTGGGCTTTTGGCTATATGTACCTGGATTTGATTTTACTTGATTTGAGTTGATTTATATACCTGGATTTTAAATTTAAAAAAAAAAAGATTATTTATTTATTTGAGAGAGAGAGAGAGCATGAGCGGGGAGGAGGGGCAGAGGGAGAGGGAGAAGCAGACTCCCCGCTGAGCAGGGAGCCCGCTGTAGGACTCGATCCCAGGACCCTGGGATCATGACCTGAGCTGAAGGCAGACACTTAGCTAGCTGAGCCACCCAGGTGCCCTGGATTTTAAATTTTCTTACTATATGATCTTGGGTATGTTACTTGATCTTTCGCAACTTCAGTTTTCTTACTATAAAACAGAGATAGTGTCATGAGGATTAAATAAGATGATGTATGTAATGCAACTAACACAGTGTGTCCCCTATAACACTTATTAGTTCCCTTCTTGATGGTTCCCTTTGAGCTCAGAACCACTGTCTAATAGTTGCTATCAGTAACTTTAGGTTAACATTAATAGCATAGTGCTTCCTGGGGCGGCTGGGTGGCTCAGCAGGTTGAACGTCTGACTCTTGATTTCAGGCCAGGTCATGGTCTCAGGGTAGTGGGATTGAGCCCCACGTTGGGATCCACGCTGGGTGTGGAGCCTGCTTGAGATTCTCTCCCTCTCCATCTGCCCCTGCTACCCCCCCCCCCAAGAAAAAAATAGTATAGTGCTTTCTGCATAAAAATAATACTTCTGGGGCAATGTAGCTCTGATAAGGATAATTCTATTCTGGAATTTGGGTCAGAATGAAATATCACCTTTGATATAAAGTCAGAACTTATGTGTGCAGACATTTGGATCCTTGGATTCTGATATCATCTAGCATGACAGCTTATGGAAGAGAGCAATAGAAAAGTGAGGATGTACTATGGTGAGCACTGTGAATTGTGTAAAACTGATGAATCACAGACCTGTACCTCTGAAACAAATCATACATTATATGTTAAAAAAAAAAAAAAAGATAGTAGGAAGGGAAAAATGAAGGGGGGGAATCGGAGGGGGAGACAAACCATGAGAGACCATGGACTCTGAGAAACAAACTGAGGGTTCTGAGCGGGGGGGGATGGGTTAGCTTGGTGATGGGTATTAAAGAGGACACATATTGAATGGAGCACTGGGTGTTACACACTTTATTATATATCAAAAACTAATGATGTAATGTATATATGTTTGTTATATATCAGAAACTAATGATGTATGGTGATTAACATAATAAAATTAAAAAAAAATCATTACTAGATTAAATCTTCTTTCTTAGACTTTGGAAAAAAAAAAAAGAAAAAGGAGGATGTTGGAGGCTGAAGGATGTTGTACTTTGCAGGTTATTGAAGAGAGGGAAAAGCTAAAGAGTGACCGGGAAGCTCGCCAGAAGAAGATGTACTACCTCAGGACTGAATTGGAGCGGCTTCATAAACAACAAGGTATCAGACACTCCTGTGCGTGACTGCCTTTTTGTAGTAACTTGAGTAGGAGACCTACTCAAGGAGAGCTGTGAGGACTCTCAGACGGGTTCAGTGACTTCTGAAGCCTTACTTTTTAAAAAAATTTTGACTTAATTGGACTTAGAGAAAAGTTGCAATAAAAAGTTACAGTAATAGTGTAAAGAATTCTCAGGTATTCTCTATGATTATTAGCATTTTACCATATTTGCTCTAACCTTTTTTCCCTCTCAATCTTTGTGTGTGTGTGTGGGGGGGTGTATGTGTGTGATTTTTCCTGAATTCTTTAAGAGTAAGTTTTAGATATGATCCTCCTTTACTCCTAAATACTTCATTGTGAAGATGAAGTGAACATACTCCTAACAATAAAGAATTCACTTGCATAACCATTGTATACTTATCAAAATTAAGAAATTAACCATAATGTAATACTAGTCTACTAATCTAATTTCAATTTCACTGATTGTCCTATTAATGCCCTAAAATGCAAGATAATGCATTGCATTCAGTTGTCATGTTCTTTTACTCTCCTTTTTCTGTAATAGTTCCTGAATCTTTGTTTCATGACATTGACATTTTAGAAGAAAAGTCACATATTTGTAGAATGTCCTTTAATTTTGGTTTGTGTGGTGTTTCCTTACAGTTAAATTTAGGTTATGCATTTTTGACAGGAACATCACAGAAGTGATGCTGAGTTCGTATCAGGTGTTGATTTCAGTCCCATTACTGGTGATGTCAACTTTGATCATTTGGTTAAGGTGGTGTCTTCAAGGGTTTCTTCACTGGAAAGTTATTATTTTATCCTTTATAATTAGTAGGTAACTTTATAGGAGAGATATTTATAGGAATAAATATTCAGTTACTCCTCAAATTTCCTCTGACTAGTTTTAGCATTCATTGGTGATTCTTGCCTGAATCAGTTATTGTGATGGATGTTAGTGATTTTCTAATTTCATCATTCCTTCTACTTTTATTAGTTGGCTTTCTCCTGTGATGAAGAGCTTCCTGCCCATCCCTCTTCTCCCATTCATTGATCCATGTATGTTGGTGTGAACCCATGGACTCTCCATTCAACAAGTTTTAATAATTTACTTTTGATCATTTTCATGCCCAAAGTGCCCCAGATTTCGCAGTGGGAGCCCCTTTGAGTTGACTTCTGTGTCCTTTGATATGTTCCCATCATTTTTTGAGTACTTCCTTTTGGCACAAAAAAATGTTCATGATGTCTCTTTGATTCCATCTCTTCATTTGTGCTTTTAGGAATTCACATACACGCTGAGGAAGGAACATAACAAGGCTTCTAAATATTATAGCTTGATGATAGCATGGCAGAACAGAGTGGGAAAAGATACAGTTTCTTCTGTTTGGGTTTAGACTGTTCAGGGATGAGAAATTTAGTTACTAATCCGGTGAGGATTATTTCATGAGAACCTGCAGTTTAGAATAGGAGATAACATTAGGTGAACCTGAGGCAAAACCTAACACTCAATGCAGGTACCGGTGAAGGATCTTTTTTTTTTTTTTTTTTTTGGTGAAGGGTCCTTAAATCAGATAAAGTCAAATATGTGACTGAATGGTTTTTGCCTTCTGAATAATACTTTAGTTTTCTGAAGAAGACTGCCACCGGATTCATAGCTTGGGGTTTTTTTAAAGATTTATTTATTTTAGAGAAAGTGAGAGCATGCTGGGGAGGGGCAGAGGGAGCGAGAGAAGCCTAAGCAGACTCCAAGCTAAGCACGGAGCTCAATGCAGGGCTTGATCCCAGAACCCTGAGATCATGACCTGAACCAAAACCAAGAGCCGGACGCTTATCCAACTGAGTCACCCAGATGCCCCTGGATTCATAGTTAACAACATAAGGACAAATGCATACAAACTTGTATATACCATTTTGGGGATTCATGGAGTTCTGAAGCCTGCCTGTAGATCCTTAGCTAATAACTCCTATATAAGAGATAATGTAATCAGTCATCCTTTACCTCCATAGAAACTTCGCCTAGGGGTGCCTGAGTGGTTCAGTCAGTTAAGCGTCTGCCTTTGGCTTAGGTCATGATCCTGGAGTCTTGGGATGGAACCCCGAGTCAGGCTTCCTCCTCAGAGGAGAATCTGCTTCTCCCTCTCCCTTTGCCCCTCCCCCTGCTTATGCTCATTCTCTCTTATAAATAAAAATTTAAAAAAAAAGAAGACGAAAGAAAAGAAACTTCACCTAAACTAGCCCATGTGGAAGGAGAGTCTTGCTTTTAGGAAGGAATGTTTATTTGTTTGTTTGTTTGTTTAAAGATTTTATTTATTTAATTGACAGAGACACACACAGCGAGAGATGGAACACAAGCAGGGAGAGTGGGAGAGGGAGAAGCAGGCTTCCCGCTGAGCAGGGAAACCCGATGCGGGGCTCAATCCCAGGACCCTGGGATCATGACCTGAGCCGAAGGCAGTCGCTTAACCAACTGAGCCACCCAGGCACCCCAGGAAGGAATGTTTTAAGGGAAAAGATTTTGTCACCATGACCTCTTGGGAGATTACTACTTACAATGGAAACATGACTTGTCTTAACTTACTTTCCTTGTGTTTCTTTCTTTTGACATTTAACTACTCAGGGGAAATGCTACGCAAGAAACGAAGGGAGAAAGATGGCCACAAAGACCCGCTCCTCGTGGAGGTGAGTCGGCTTCAGGATAACATTATGAAGGACATTGCAGAACTTCGACAAGAGGCAGAAGAGGCAGAAAAGAAGCAGTCTGAACTGGACAAAGTGGCTCAGATCCTGGGAATTAACATTTTGGATAAATCCCAAAAGTCTTCAAATGAGAGTAAAGAGACTCCAGAGAAGTCTGGGAAAGCAGAAAAATCTAAGAGCCCAGAAAAAGTGTCATCATCCTCAAACTCCTCTTCCAACAGCAAGGTAACAACTCAGCTTTTCTGTTTCTATTATATCTTTTATTTCCATGGACTCCTAAAGAAGCCTTTTATTAACTAAGCATTCCCTTAGTTTCCTTTTCCAACCTGTTCTTAACTCATATTAGAGTTATTTTTGTAAAGCACAGATCAGATCATGGGACTCTACTTCAGAATTTTAGTAGTTCCCATTGCCCACAGAGTAGAATCCCAGATCCTTAGCATTCAGGGCTTTCTATGTTCTTGTTCTCGCCTTTACTCCTTAACCCACTCCAGCATGGTTTTCTAATCTTCTTGTAACGTCTATATACCATTTTGTGCATTCACAGTTAGCAACTGGGTCAATGCCATGCTGCATAGCCAGTGAATACACTTCAGTTCTCAAATCAGTATTTGATACAGGGACACTGTCTCCTAAAAATGCTTTACTCCCTTGGCTTTTCTCACATTTCTTTTCCTCCTAGTATGCTGGCTGCTGCTACTTAGTCTCCTTTGCTGTGTGTTGTCTTATACCTAATCTTTAAATATTTTAGTTCTGCAGGACTCAGTCGTAGCCCAGTTCTCCAGAATTCTGCTCTCTCCCTAGGTCATTTTATCCAGGTCTATGCTGAAATTCCATGCTGACAACTTCTGGTTTTATATTCTAGCTCAAATGAGTTTGGTGAGGTCCAAATTTGAGCGTCCAACAGTTTTACTCACTATTTCCACTTCATTGTTTCATAGACACTTTAACATCAACATATCCTGGGGCGTCTGGTTGGCTCAGTCGGTTGAGCGTCTGCCTTTGGCTTGGGTTATGATCTCAGGGTCCTGGGATTGAGCCCCATGTTGGGCTCCCTGCTCAGCGGGGAGCCTGCTTCTCCCTCTCCCTCTGCAGCTCCCCTTGCTTGTGCACGCACTCTCTCTCTCTCTGTCAAATAAATAAATAAAATCTTTAAAAAAAATAAAGTCAACACATCCTAAACTAAACTAATGATGTACGCATCCTCCCTCTTTCCTGCCTTCAGTGTTCTCCATCTCAGTGGCCCCACTGTCCAACAATTTTCATGCCAGTAACCTGAAAACCTTTCTTAGTGCTTCCCTCTCCCTAACTGCTCCATACTGAATCAATGAGATTCTTTCAGTTCTCCCTCTGACGTAAATCTCGGTTTCATCCATCTCACCATCTTTATTGCCATCCAAGCCACCTACAATTCCTGCTTGTATGACTACACTCTTAATCCTTTCTCCACATATAGCCAGTGATTGCAGTACTCCCTTGCCTACCTCTTCAGCCTCATTTCATGCTTCTTTTCCCCCTTGCTCATTATAATTTCATTATTGGCCGTTTCTTCTTTCCTGCCATGATCCACAGCAGCAAAGTAGATACTTCATATTTTGCCTCCTCTGCACTTAACTCAGTGAACTCAGTTTTAAATTCAAATCTCATGTAAGTGCAAGATTGACAGATTCTCTTGGGGCCCCTGGGTGGCTCAGTTGCTTAAGCATCTGCCTTCAGCTCAGGTTGTGATCCTAGGGTCCTGGGATCGAGCTCCTGCATTGGGCTCCCTGCTCCACGGGGAGTCTACTTCTCCCGCTCCCTCTGCCGCTCCCCCTGCTTGTGCTCTTCCTCTCTCTTTCAGATAAATAAATAAAATCTTAAAAAAACAAAACTTGATTAAGATCATGTCTGTTCTCATGCCCATCTCTTCCACTAAGTAAGAACTCCCTGAGAATAAAAGAGTAGAACTCATGTATCTTTGTGTTTCCAATGGCATCCACTTTGTCTGTTATATAGTAGATACTCAGTGTTGGGGAGGTAGAAAAGAGGATATTCTGTATTCTCTATCAACCAGGCTCTGATTTTTCCATTCTTCCTGGGAGAGTTCTCTTTTTCAGTCAGGTAGGACTATACTCTTTTTATACCAGGGCATTGAGTTCAGGGCCTTTGATGGGAAAAGAGCTTGAAAGTTTTGGCCTTAGTTGACTTATACATTATTTGGGGCCCATTTGTGCAGCAGCCCCATAATGACCGATCACCTTGATTTGAATGAGACTTCATGTTCTCTGAGGCCAACATGGATATGTTACAATTCAGTATTAATTTCAGTAGTAAGGAATGTGTCTACAACCTCTTTCCTACCTGGTTGGTATTTCTTCTTTCTTTGCCTCTCTTTAAAATGCATAGTTGGTTTAAGGTTTTCTTTCTCTTTCTATTCATTTCATAAAAATAAACACACATACACACAATTCCACAATTCATCTACCTATAGGCAACTATCATTAATATCTTGGTATATATTATTCCAACTAATCTTCTGTTTATTAATTCATTAAGCAAATATTTATTGATCTCCAAGAAAGTGACAGGCACTGTTTTAGATGGGGGTGGGGGGGAAGTATAGTAGGGAACTGTATAGACAAGGTTCTAACTCTCATGAAATAGAAGATAAACAATAAATAAACAAGTACAGGTTAGGTAATGACAAGTGTCTAAAAAAAAAAGGATAAGGGATATAGAGTAGTTACAGAAAGTTATTCAGATAAGGTGACACTTGACATTCTATGCCTATTTACATATTTTTATTGATTATTCAAATGTATTTAGTTACTTGATTTTTTCAGTATATCATGAACATCTTTCCATGTTAATAGATTTCTATAATATCATTTTTAATGACCTTATTTTTTTATTGTTACAAGAATACCGACGTTTATTTAACCAGTCAAATCGCCTCCTGTTTGAAGCAATAATTTACTTCAGATAAATGTCAAGGAGTGGAATTGCTAGGTCAAAGGGTATAAAGAATTTTGAGGTGTGTAATATGTATTCCTAGATTATCTTGCAGAAAGATGGTGCCAGTTAATACTTGCCAACCGTGTATACATGTGCCCATCCCTTATCTGCTGGGTATGATTTCTTTAGTGACTTTTGAACAAGACTCTAGTAGGGAAAGATTATCTTTGAAGTTCTAATTTCCCTTTCTCCAGCCTGTCTTCCTCTTCCCACCAGCCCATGTGCCCAGTTCTCTGATCTTTTTTCCTCATTCATACTTACCCTCCCTCTGTTCCAAATTATTTGTTTTCTATGCCTCCCTCCCCAACATTACCAAAATTCTCACTTCCTAAGTACCTTGTTCCCAGCTTGCTGACACATGAATTCATATTAAAGTATTTATTGTTGATAACTCAATCTGAAGAGTTGATAATGGGTTTTTTTTGAGTTGATATGTTTTAAAAGAGGATTCATGTTAACTCAAAGGTGTTAAATTCTAATGATGGTATTTTAGGCAGTTTGAAATATTTTACCCAGATTCTCTTAAGTCATCCCACGTAGATGACTGTCTGCTTTACCTATGCGCAACACCAGCCCTGCTCTCCAGTTTTGCATACCAGGATGTGTCTATGATAAGTGGGTTCACTACTACGTGTTTTCTGCATTTGCTTAACCTGTCAGTTACCTCTTCCATGTTGTTTTTTCTTTTTTCTTAGTTGTCATTATGATTTCTAAATTTAACTAATGTATTTAATTGCATAGGGAACACATTCAACATCTACCAAAGGCTGTACAGTAAAAAGACTCCTGTCCATCCTTGTTCTCTACTTCCCCTCTCCAGAGGCAGCCAGTGTTTCCATAATCTTGAGTATTTTTCTAAATATTTTAGGATATATAAGTAAATATATTGCCATTATGATGTATTCTCCATGATCAGGTAGCACTATAGTTCTGTTTGAGCCTTGTAAACAGATTTCTCATGAGGTTTTCCCTAGTTTATATAGCTGTAGACACTGAAAATATGGTCATGTGGCCCTGTATCGATTATTGCAGTAAGCTACCTGCTTTTTCTGCGGAAGACAGATCTAGAATTCCTTCTGAGTGCAGGTGTTTTCCCTCTAGGAATCAAAGGTAAACAGTGAGAATTCCCATACTAAGAGCCCCAAGCCTGCCGAGAGCCCCCAGCCAGCTGCTAAGCAGGCTGATCAGCCTGTTGCTGCCTATGAGTATTATGATGCTGGCAATCACTGGTGCAAAGACTGCAACACCATCTGTGGAACCATGTTTGACTTCTTCACTCATATGCACAATAAGAAGCACACACAGGTAGGTATCTTGCTCGCTATTATTTCCATTCTCGCCCTCCTTCCCCTCAAACTTCTACACCCCCATCTGCATTACAAAGCTGGAAAATGAAACATTCTCATATGGGCAGGAGCCCCAATCTGAAGAGCCAAGAGATACCAACAAAGGACACACCATCCCCAGGACTCAGTCCAGGGGACCTGCCTGTAACTAAACACCATGACAAGTGTAAGTGAGGCTTTTGCCTCTTTTGATTCCTTGAGTACCTGATTATTTGTTTCATTTTATCCGTTGCTAGTACTTGCTCTAACATGTGTTTACCTTTTCCACAGGTGATTTCCGTTTAAACAGTTGGCAGAGAGGGTGGGGGTGGGTAGCTGGGGGTTTCTGGTCCCCCTGGTGTGGGGGAGAAAAAGAGAGAAAAGTGGGTCATTGAGTTTTAGTGCTGTTGTGTGAGCGCCTCTGCCTCTTGCAAATAGACACTGGATCCCTACAACAGACCTTGGGCTTCAAAGACCCAGAGTGAGGCCAAGCAAGATGCTGTAAAGCGTACTGACAAGATAACTGTTCCTGCAAAAGGTATGATCCCCCCTGCCTCCTTTGTAGTTTCCTTACATTTAGCCAAAGAAGAGTCCCCTGAACTAAGGTGCTAGGAAGTAGCATAGGGTGGGACATAACCATTTTGTTAACAAAGGTGTAAGAATGCCTTCTATGTGCAAACTAGATCCTGAAGAAATAGAGATCTATATGACAGAAATGATCTCCACCCATATGGCCAAAATTCTAACAATTGTTAAACATATACATACCCATTTTAAAATATAACTGAGGGGTGCCTGGCTGACCCAGCCGGCAGAGCATGCAACTCTTGATCTTGGGGTCATGAGTTCAAGGCCCATACTGGGCATGGAGCCTACTTAAAAAAAAAAATTTTTTAATGTATATATAACTTTTTTTGTCACTGACTTATGTACCAAAATCTTATTTATTTGAAATCCAGGTAAAAGAACAATAAAAGGTATAGTAATTTAACTACTTTTTCACCTGAGAACTATAAAATATTTTTGAATAGTTGTTATTGGGGGTAGGTTGAGAAGTAGAAAGTCTGTCTTTATACTTCTCAATTTCTTACCTTCGTTAAGTAGTCAGTGCTAATTTATAGAAGGTAGATTCTTGAGTAATTAATACCAGCATGAGAGATCCTCATACAAATGGTACTGAGCTATTTGGGAGTATAGTTTTTAAATTTCCTACAGTGGTTAGTGGTAGTTGGAGTTTGAGGAGCATCAACAACAGAACTGACTCTGGCACAGGAAACTCCTGAATTAACTAGGTAATGTTCCCAAGAGGGAGAAGGGCTAGAGGTTCTGAGTTTCAAGTTTTAAATTGGAAAGACTGTGCCATTTAGATTCATCTAAATGCTACTTCTGACTTGAAAGTGGGTAAGGTCCTGTATACCGTTGACTTTTTTATTGCAAAGGGGAGGTGGGATTTCCTTTACTGACATCCTAGGTGGAAATGACTTATTTTCTTGACTTCTTCTTTCAGGTTCTGAGTTTCTGATTCCCATCACTGGATATTACTGCCAACTCTGTGAGGAATTTTTGGGGGATCCAATTTCTGGAGAGCAACATGTGAAGGGTCACCAGCACAATGAGAAATACAAGGTTGGTCTTTGTAGTAGTTGTGGAGTTTTCCACTTTCTACAGTAATCCTTTTGACTTTGTCAAACAACTTCAGAGTCAGAAAAACTCATTAATACTTTAAATTCCATGTAATTACTAGGAAGGTCTCTTCAGTCCTATTAAGAGATGCTGACCTGGTAGAACCATCTGTATCCTTGAAGAAGATAACTCTACTTCAGGGGTTTCTACCAATTGAATTCCAACAGTAACAGGGCCAAGATTTTCTTTCTTACTGTATTTTGACCAGTTGTTGAGCCTTTATCTTTTCTCTTCCCAGAAATATGTGGTTGAAAACCCACTGTATGAGGAGCGGCGGAATCTGGACCGCCAAGCTGGCTTGGCTGTGGTCCTAGAGACAGAACGGCGACGACAGAGTGAGCTAAAGCGTAAACTTAGTGAGAAACCAAAGGAAGAAAAGAAAGAAAAAAAGGCAAAGGTCATGAAGGAAGTAAAAGAGGATGACAAAGTCTCTGAAGAACTAGAGGACCAACTCTCTGAGGGTGGGAACTCTCCTGAAAAGACTGAAAGTAAAAGGAAGGGTAACATCAAACTCCAATTAAAGGAAGAGGTAAAGAAAGAATCACCAACATCTTCCTCTTTCGGGAAATTCAGCTGGAAGAAGCCAGAGAAAGAAGAGGAAAAAAGTTCAATGGCCACAAGTATTCCCAAGGAAGAGGCTGTAGAAAACAGTAAGGACAAAGAGGATGGCAAGGCTGAGGCTGGGAAGGCAAAGCCCATCAAAATCAAGCTCTCTGGGAAAACGGTTGTTGCACATACTAGCCCGTGGATGCCTGTTGTGACAACTTCAACCCAGACTAAGATCCGACCCAACCTGCCGATCCCATCCACAGTACTCCGCAAGTCAGGTTCAGCCACAGTGAGCAAGCCAGCTCCTCTTAACACCTTTCTATCCATCAAGTCTTCTGGAACTACCGCTAAGCCTCTGCCAGTGGTTAAAGAGTCTTCAGCTGATCTCCTCTTGCCTCCTGACATCATCTCCAAAGCATTTGGAGGGGAAGAGGTGATTCTAAAAGGGTCTCCAGAGGAAAAAATGGTACTGGCTGAAAAGAATGAGCCATCCCATATACCTGAGCAAATGCTACCACCTCCTCCACCACCCCCTCCACCACCACCTCCGCCACCCCCAGTTATACCTCATCTAGCTTCCCCATCTCCTGCTCAAGCAAATGCTGTCTTGGCACCGGTCAAATCAAACCCAGCTGTATCTCACACTCTCAGCCCTGGCTTCCTGGGTCCTAACATTTTGAATCCTGTGTTGCCAGTAGCCATCATGGCCTCAGCACAGCCAGCTGCCATTCCTTCTGATGAGACGGCTCCTGGGGTGAGTGAGAGTGACAGGGACCAGACCCTTTTCTCTGTGTTAGTGCGTCCTCCACCTCCCCTCTCAAGTGTGTTCAGTGAACAAGCCAAAAAATTGGAAAAGCGAAATTCATGCTTAGCCACAGCCAATGCTAAGGACCTGTATGATATATTCTACAGTAGTGGTGGAAAGGGGGCCCCTGAGACTAAGCTGAGTGGTGGTCTATTGGCCAATGGGGAAAACAGCAATCTCTCTAGAGTCGAAAGTTCAGATACCCCTTCCACTTCTACTTTGAACAACAGTGCATCCCAAGAGGAGTTGCCTCCAGATAGAAGTTTGAACTCTGCTCCTTTAGTCAGCAACCCTGAAAAGCCCATTGCAAAAACTCTGGTGTCTCTAGGGAAATGGTCAGTTGTAGAATGCACAGACTCAAAGAGCAGAGGTGGTAGCTACGGCTTCCTACAGCCTCTGACAAGGTTGTGCCAAAGCAGGCCTTATGAAACTGTTACCCCAAAGACAGACACTTTGGCCATGTGGACTTGTAGCTCCTTCCAGAGTGATGCTAATAGGGATATATCTCCAGGTGGAAAAATTGAACTTGAGCTGGGAGAGCCAGGGCCACCAGGTGTAGAGCCAGGCCCTCAGCTGTCAGATATACACTGCCATATCATGGAATCTCAGAATTTGGTAGAAGCTCACCTTACGGAATCTGGTATCCAGGAAGAGGAAAGCCAAGAGCTCCACAAATCTAAGGGTTGTGGGGAAAGTGAGGTAGAGGCAAACGCTGAACTAAAAGAAAAGAGACCAAAGCTTTCTGAGGGGATGGTAGGAGAGGGAACAGGTATCCGTGTTGGGCCCAATAGCATAGAGGATTCTAATTTGAACCGTGGGAACAAATGTGCATGGGAGGGAGAAATAGAACAGCCCAAGTTACAAATGACTGACAAAAGGGCTGAACAGTCCAAGAAATTGATGACAGGAAGTGAATCTCAAAGTAAAATAGTGATTGACTTGAGCGCACAGGCTCTTTCTTCCACAAAAGCAAAAATAGACTCATTTCCGTCAGAAGCTAGGTCTTTACTCCAGAACCCACAAGATGTACCTGTGAAAATTTCTGCCCCAGAATTGCTTCTGCAGTCCCCAGCCAGATCAGATATGTGTTTAACAGATAGTGCACGGGAGCAAGGAGTTTCAGCTGGTAGTGAAGAGTGGCTGGAAAATTCAGCTCCAGAATCAGCTTCCAGAACTAGTTACAGAAGCCTCAAACTCAAGAGAGAAAGATCAAAAGACTTTCAAGGTAAAAGGATTTATGAACTGGCTGTTTGGAATGAGAATAAGAAGAAGTCAGAGACCTGGGAGAGCCCAGAGAAACCAGAAACAGAAGCCCTGGAGCTACGAGATGTCCATTCAGAATTAACTGTGACAGTAGAAAGCAAGGCCTTAGAAGACTTTGAAGTTACAGACTTAAAAGTAGAAGAGCTTGCTGCCCTGGGGAACCTGGGGGATATGGGTGTTGATTTCTGCAATACTCGGGTAGACCAAGCACATAGATCCCCAACTGCCCTGACTCAGAAAGTATGTGAAGAAAATTCTATGTCACCTATAGGCTGTAATCCCTCCACTCTCACTGACTTGGAACCAATCCCATCCTTTTCTGAATTTCCATTAGATTCTCCCAAAACCCTGGTGCTTAACTTTGGAGCAGCGGGTGAAAAAAACTCATCTAATCCCAGAAGTGGAAGGATCACTCCTAACATTTTAAAAACTGGACTTCCTATAGAAAATGTTGACCTTGGCTTGGGGAGCCTAGAGGGAACACACCAAGCACTTGACCTATTAGCAGGAGGAATGATGCCTGAGGAAGTAGAAGAAACTTCTCAATTAGAGAAACAAGATTCACTCCGATTGGAATCAGAAACAATTAACCCTGCAGGCCTTGGGCCGTCTCCTTGCCTTCCAGATCTTGTTGAATTTGTTACACGGACACCTGGAGTTCAAAAAGAGAAGTTATGTTCTCCTCTGTCTGAGCCAGGTGACCCTCCTGAGTGTAGTTCCCTGGAGATGGGCCCACTACAGCTAGAAATACCGAAAGTGTCCATAACACAGCTAGCAATTCCTCAAGTAGATGAGGACAGTGACCACCCTTTGAATTTGGTAATATCTCTGGCTTCAGGGTCCCCTACAAGGGAGCAAGTAGTTGGAGGCAATATGGTCCCTCAGGAAATACCTGCGCAAGAAGCTCCAGTTGCTGCCACCCAGGACCACACAGCATCCAGTGTTCATGACTAAGAATACACATCCAGAGCTACTTGTGGATGAATCAAATTGGCTTCTAGAAATCAGGTGCCCAGGTGATCCAGGACTAGTTGGCTATCTCATCTGGAACCTACACCAAGAAATGCAGTCAACATCTTACAGTAAATGTTCGTGGAAGCCAAAAAGTTTACCTCTTTTCCGTTTTTTTTTTTCTTAAGATACCAGACAAATCAATCATAACTTCTATACATATCTGTACAAAAGTATTTTCTGTTATTTTTTTTTCCAATTTACTTTCTCCTACATTGTCATTAAAATCCAATGTCTGTCTGGCTCACCACATAGTGTGCTTTGATTGTATTTTGGCTTTGACTCTACCATTTCTGGAATATGGGGGAGGAGGGAGACAGAGCTGACTTCTCCAATTGCTATGTTGTATTCCTACCCAATTTCCTGGGCAGCTGATGGATCTCTGGGAGAAACACCAGAAAGCCTGCTGAAATGGAAAACGACTAATGAAGGAAGGATTGTTCATCTCTTAGGCTTCCATTTGGATGAGCCTGCCTTAACATTGTTTGAAATGCAGCGTGAGTAGCTCTTTTGTTTACTGTTTACTTCCTTGTGCCATGTCAACCCCGTACTTCTTTATTCTGTTGCCTTTGCTTGAGATGGTCCTGCTAACTCACAAACCTGTTTGGAAATGGCCTCAATAAACATGGAAGAAAATCTAGCAGGTTCACTTTTGGAAGACGACAAATCGGTAAGGCTGATTCATGGCTGAATGCCAGGTGCAGATATGCTTTTTGGGTCACTTTTATTTTTGAAATGGCCTTTTGTTCATTGTATTGTGATCCAGTAACACTTTGTGTTAAATTGTTTAGCAGCCATTTCTGTTCTGAAGAGGTAGAAGAGCTGAAACTTGTTTTGGGATTGGACTCATTCTCTGTTCCACAATCCATATGTATTCCCTTCCTCTACCTCTCCCTTTCCCAAATTATTTCCACCATAGTGTGATGTTTTGGGTTGTACATTTTGTTCAAAAGATTAAAGAATTTATGAGTTGGCTTGGACAAGTTTAATTTTATTTTTAACGTGTTAATTACTTGGAATAAATGCATTAACCTCATGTTTCTTTCTGGATTTTTGTTTTGAAACCACACACATTTGAACTCCACAGGAAGACTAGAAAAATGAACTCCTGCTGTCTCCTCCCTCCCAGTTTCTTTTGCCCCACTTGTTGGGGCTACTTTCTTCATGTCAGATTGTGAAGTTATGTTATCTGTGCCCCAGTGCTGCCCAGATGGGTAGTGAGTAGGCGACAGTGGTCTGGTTTTGACATCTTCTTACTGTGAAGCTTTTCATACACCCTTATGTTGGCTCGCCTTGTGCTACTCTGGAAGCTGAACTCCCCCAAGAATATTCATGTTCTTGCTGAGGGCGTCCTTAGGGATCAGAGAGCTTAGTCCTCAGATTTCCTAATCTCTGTCCTGGTTTCCTTTTGACATCCTTGTTGGCAGAAATTTATAGCCTGGCTAAACAGAGGCTTCAGAGTCTTGTCTTCTCCCCACTCAAAAATAATGCAAAGTTGGTCTTTTTCCCTAAGAATTCTTTTTTCCCTGTTAATTTGGGTGCAGAGCTGCAGAATCCTATGTTGACTTTGGGGAGGCCATTTAGTTTTTCTAGAGCCTTGACTAATGTCTATTTAGAACATGTCCTGGCCTCTGTTGTTCATCATCTTGTGGAAAGAGACATACTTGGGAGAGTTCAGTCCGTGAATGTTCCTCAGCCATTTGCCTTGCTGTGATTTTGGACAAGTTACTTCACCTCACTGTGCCACAGGGATTTTTTTTTTTCCTTCTTTAAAATGAGGATCATTGTCTCCATCTCAGCCCCAAATATGTCCAGGATCATACCATCCTGAGTAGTCCTCCTAGGTCTGCTTTTTAGGCAGTTTTCTGGCCTGGAAACCATAGAGTGACTTAGAAGCTGCCCTTTAGACGAACGTAAACCCACATGAGCTTCAGAAATATATTTGTTTTTCTGGAGAGCTACTCCCTCCCTATTCTAGCAGCCTATCTACAGGAATTCAGAGAACCTACAAGTTTAAAATGCCAGTTGTTACTGATAGTTCACCTCCCTTTGGGGCGAGATGGGTGGGTTTAGAGTGGGGAGGGGTTAGTCTTCTTCAGATCTCACTTGTACCCTTATTCCTTCTCTGAGGGAGTCAGAATCTTACTCTTTAGATTAAGAGGGGGACTCTTGGGAAGGGTAGGGAAGGGAAGAGAGGCAAAATCTAGGAAGTACAGAACTAATTTAAGTAGCTGGGGCTGGAGTACTTTGTTCTATTACCTTTGTATTCTCTTGATAACTTCAGGCTTTTTCTAGAATAATGAATGCTTACTTGTAAGAAGCAATGGCATTCTGTATATCTGCCTTGAGCTAGTAGAGGGAGAGCGTTTAGTCTGGGCTGAAAGTGTGATCCCTCTTTGATCAGTGGGATCTAGCTTTCCAGAGAAGCCCTGTGAAAGGAAAGGCAGAACTGTAACCCAGTTGCCAGCACCTAAAGGTAGGACCTGTTTCTTTTTATTCAGTACTATCACAGCACTGAGTAAATGTTCACCTTTGGAGATAAAGGCAAGGAGGGGGCCCTAATCTTTACATGTCGCTTATGGTATCATCTATAACTACTTCAAAATTCTGCAAACATCAGAAAGTTTTTATTAGGCTCCCTCAACTGTGAGAATACATCATCAGCAGTTAGGTTTAAATTTGGGCAAACACCTAATTTTGCCTAAGTTGTGTAAATAACCCCCCCCCCCCCCCCCCAGAAATCCCTTTGGCTTTGTGAATGGAGACCTCTTGCTTCATAAACCATCTATCTCCTATTCACAGCTAGCTTCAGGGCATATAAGACTCTTAACCTTTCTGGTAAGTATTCCCATTGTACCTAATACAGCTCCATCTCTAAAAAAAAATGTAAAAGTCAAAAGGTTAGCTAATGGTTTGGTATCAAAGCATGCCAGGACATATGTTCATTTATCAGGCTGCCAGGTTCAAGGGCTGAAGAAGAATGGTAAGGTGTTGAGGGGCGGGGAGGGTTGGACATATAGATACAGGCATCCAACAGGGACATTAAGTGTACTTCTTAAAAAGAAAAAGGTGGAGGCAGGTTTAGAGAGGAGACAGCCCACAAAGAAAGTGAGATGGGTTTTTAAAAATATATTCCTAGGGTGCCTGGCTGGCTCAGTTGGTAGAGCATGGGACTCTCGATACCGGGGTCATGAGTTCAAGCCCCACATTGGGCCTAGAGCTTACTTAAAAATATATATTCATAAACCTTGGTTCTCACATTAACAAAACATACCTACTAAGCCTGGGGCAAGAAAGAACCTAAGCAAGGTCATTGATTAACAATTTTGTGAGAACATGGACAGATGAAAAGAGTTTGTGATTGTGAACACATTTCTTTATATAGAGTTGAATTTTATTATAATGTTTGTGTAATTTTTAACCAAAAAAAACTATGTATACACTCACAGTATTCATTGATAAGCCAAGCAGTTGAACTGATAATGAAAATCTATCATTAAAAAAAAAAAAACACTGCCATGCTGATTTGCCCATAACCCTTATACACTTTGAAAGGACCATGTATGTTTTCACTGTAACAGTGTGGTTTTAATTTTACATTTATGTGTTTATTTGATCAATATATCCCTCCCCCCACAACTAGATTATAAACTCTCGAGAGCAGGAAGTCTCTTTGCTTACTGTTTTTTCATTGTATTCCCAGTGCACAGTTGCCTGACACACACACAGTGCTCAATAAAAATTTGTTAAAAGAATCAATGTGGTAATAGTAGCTATTTTTTATTGACTGTGAATACTCAGCAATTTAGTGGGTAAAAGCTGCAAGTTGCTGATTGTATTTGTTGGATACTTAGCACTCCAGAAGCCAACTATCCTGCTTCTGTCCTGGATCTTTGTATACAAAGCACTGTCTATGGCAGGGAGTGCATATCAAGGCTGTCATTGGCCTCCATTTCAGCAGCAGTCTGAAATAGTGGTGTCAGGCCAGGAGGGGGACACATTGCCCCTGAAGCTCCTGGAAGAAAAACTGAGGTTGGGAATGGGGGTAAACTGACCTTAGAGTTAGCAATCAAAGGCTTTCGGAACTTTGATATTCAGATGGCTACCTTTCTCCTTCCAGCCAGATTTTGTAGGCTTGTTGAAATCAGTCAGTCAAACCCCAGACCTCTGATTTGGCCCAACATCCTCTTGTCACCTCATCAGAACCCTCAGTCAAGCTGCCAGTTTGATTTCCGGAAGGAAACAAAAAAAAAAAAGCAAAAACAGTTGCTGTTGGTAGAAGGAGGAAGAATGCTTTCATTTTTTTATTCTGTATTTTTTGTTTCAACATCCTGACCGTAAAATGCATTTAAAATAAAATATAAATATTTCATGCACATATAAAATATGTACACACATGTAAAATATGTAATTTTATGTCAGTAAGGGTGATCTGGTGCTGTGGAATTACAGACCAGGGTTTATTTTTTTTCCTTTTGTGTACTTTTATATATTAAAAAATAGTGTGGGTTTGTTTTTTTTTTTAAGTGTGTGTCTCCTACTCAACGCATCTGTGTCACTCCACTCATCAGTTTTCTATCATTGCAAATAGGTCCTGCTGCTTTTCCCGCAAGACTCCCTAAATTCCTCTATTCCCATCAAGGCTGGGCAACATTCATTCAATCTCCATTCTTGAAGAATATTATTCTTTTCTTTTTTTCTCTCTTCCTCTTCCCTATCTCTTGCCCCTACTTCTGTTCAACTGGTTATACATTTCCAAGTGTACAAGCATTTGGACGTGAAATTCTATAAATCAAACTGCCTGTCTTCACAGAGCTTTACCTTTAATGCAGGTACACAAAAAGATATCACAAAGTCTGTTGCATACAAGAGAGTAGAAGATAATTTGTTTCTAGATGTATAGATTAAAAGCTTTACAGGCTTTTTTTCATTCCACTTGTAGAGGATCAGGAGAGAAAATATTTTGTAGAAAGCAATGGAAATGCATGTTTAAGGGAAGTGAGTAAGCAGGGTGAAAGGAGAGGCAGAGTTACATGATAGAGGGTATAGAGAAGGATTGCAAGGAGGCAAAATCAACCATATTGAGGTATTATTTTCTTTCATCTTCTCTCTGATGCTCTGTCCCTGCTAAACTGCTACTCAGCTCTCCTATAGCCTACCTATACAAGGATGACTATGAAGACATTTACTGACTCTTGCCTACCTCTCTTCCTTTCTTTTCAGGAGCAGTTGCTAAAGTCCAGATTTCCAGAAGGAAGGACTGCAGAAGACATCTTTGCCTCAGGGAGGCAGGGATAGAAGCTACAGAGACCAAAGAAATAATGAGCACCTTGGGGTCAGTAGGCAGTCACCTCCAGGGTCTGACTTCCGGAAGGTAGGTATGGCTGCCGGGACAGGGATGGGTTGTGGAGAAGGCCCTCAGCTGCCAGCAAATGGCGAGTTGGGTGAGCAAATGTTGTGTATGTATGTCTGTATCTTTGTAGCAGTAGAAGAGGAACAAGATAAGGATAGGCATAGAGATGTATATTTTAAGCTTGCCACTCCTCGTCTCAATTTTATCTCCTAACTTCCATCTCTCATTTTGTGCCATGATACTTATGTTAAAGCTGTGGCTTTCAGATCTTCTCATCCCTCCTGGAGCCTGGGCCCCAGTGTTCCCAGCAAGTAGAACATCTACTATTTCAGTTTCATTACTGGTCCATATAAGAATCAAGGTAAAAATTGGCTATGTTCTTAGAGGAGTGGGGTATGAGTAGACAAAAGAGGTGGAAGGAAGGGGAGACAACCACAAAGGTGGTGTTTGAAAAATCCTGGGATTTCAGACTTCAGGACAACTGTCTACTACCAGTTTCCATTCAGTCTTACTATCTCTCCTATACACATTGAAACATCTGGCACACAGAAGCAGGCAAGCATCATTTCAAAGTACCAAGGAAACCCTTTCCTCTCTATCTGAAATACCAGGAGGTGCTTCATTTACTCCTTTTTGCATTTGGGGACTGTGGAGGATGAGAACAAAAATCAAATAAAATTTAGCTGACCTTTAAGTCCTTTAAACTCTGAGATTCATTTAAATCTGAGCTGCCCCTGATCCAGATTTACTGTTAAAACTGTTAGCCTACTTTTGTTCCTGATTTGTAAATCCAGGCATTTTTAGAGTCCCAGAGGTCTACCCAAATAAATCTATAGTTTGGGTAGGTTTTGGAACTACTCATAATACTACAAGTACAAAGAACTGCATGATACGCAACCAGAGCCATCAAAAGAGTAAGAAGTAAGGAGTTAAGGGTTAAGAAGTATCTCAGGGCCTCTGGCTGTTGAGGCTGAAATCAGTTAAGGACTACTCATTCCTAAGGCATCAGCCCTGTGGATGAAGCAATGGAAAGCGTTCTGGTGCCAGGGCTGCCAACACTTTGTCACCACCGCTTTTGACTTTCTCTCCCTTGCTCTAGCCCAAGGTCTGTTTCTCATCAGCTACCACATTCCTCTGCTCAGGGACAATCAGGGCTGTTGGTCACAGTTTTCATTCCCAACTGCGACTCACCTACCCCCATTCTCCAGTGGTATCTGAGGTCTACCTCCAAGATGTGCTGATCTGAGGGATGGGCAGGGGGAAAGGGAACATTTCCAGAGTAATATTTTCCCTTTGAACTTCTTTCATTTAATATGCTAGAGTTCACATATATTATAAAAGTATTTAAGATCTTTTTTATTGAGGGGCAGCTGGGTGGCTCAGTCGGTTGAATGTCTGCCTTCAGCTCGGGTCATGATTCCGGGGTCCTGGGATGGAGCCCTGCATCAGGCTCCCTGCTCGGTGGGGAGCCTGCTTCTCCCTCTCCCTCTGCCTCCCCCACTTGTAATCTCTCTCTCTCTGTGTCAAATAAATAATATCTTTAAAAAAAAATCTTTTTTATTGAAATATATTTCATATAACATTAAATTTCTTGTAACATAAGATTCACCATTTTAAAGTGTAAAATCCAGGGTACCTGGGTGGCTCAGTCAGTTAAGCGTCTGCCTTCAGCTCAGGTCATGATCCCAGGTTTCTGGGATCAAGTCCCACATGGGGCCTCCTGCTTAGCGGGGAGCCTGCTTCTCTCTCTCCCTCTGCCCCTCCCCTGCTCATGCTCTCTTTCTCTCGCTCTCTCAAATGAATAAATAAATCTTTTTTTTAAATAAGTGTAAAATCCAGTGATTTTTCATATCTTCAGGATTGTGCAGCTATCACCACTATCTAATTCCAGAACATATCTACCACCCCCCCTAAAGAAGAACATACCCATTAGCAGACACTCCCAATTATTCCCTACCCCAAAGCTGCTGGCAGTCACCAATCTGCTTTCCATCTCTGTGGATTTACCTATTCTGGGAAATTCTTATAAATGGAATCATACAATGTGTGGTCTTTTGTGTCCGGCTTCTTTCGTTTAACGTGTTTTCAAGGTTCATTCATCATGTTGTACCATGTGTCAGTACTTCACTGTATTTTATAGTTGAATAATATTCTGTATGAATATACCACATTTTGTGTCTCTACTAGTTGAGGAATTTTGAGTTATTTCCACTTTTGGGCTATCATGAACAATGCTGCTGTGAATGTGAAAATTTGTATACAAGTGTTTGTGTGGACAGAAGTTTTTCAGTCCTCTTGGGTATATCCTGGGTCATATGGTAACTCTTCCTAACTTTTTAAAAGTAAAGTTTTATTTTGAAGTACAAGGTGCATATAAAAAGCAAAAGTACACACATCACAATTGTTCAGCCCCAAGATTTTAACAGAATGACCACACCTGGGTAACCAGCACCCAAATCAAAAAATAAAATATGACCAACAACCCTGAAGCCCTTCTCGCGTCCTCTTCCAGTCACTACTTTCCCAAAATGTAATCACCTTTCTGACTGCTATCTCAGGTATTGTGGTTTTGTTTTTATTTTTGTTTTTTAAGGAGGTGAAATTCACGTAACAAAATAACCACTTTAAAATAAACAAGTGACATTTAGTATATTCACAATGTTGTGTAACCATTACCTCTGTCTAGTTCCAAAACCTTTTCATCACCCCAAAATAAAACCTTGTGTCTGTTAAGCGGTTAGTTCTCATTCCTACCTCCCTGCAGCCCCTGGCAATTACCAGTCTGCTTTCTGTCTCTATGATGTACATATTCTGGTTATTTCACATAAATGGAGTCCTAGGATATGTGACCTTTTCTGTCTGGCTTCTTTCACTTAGCATAATGTTTTTGAGGTTAATCCATGTTGTAGCATGGCTGAATAATATTCCATTGTATGTGTATGCCACAATTTGTTTATCCATTCATTCATTGATGGACATTTGGGTTATCTCGACCTTTTAGCTATTGTGAATAGTACTGCTGTGAACATTCATGAATAAGTATGTGTTTGAGTACCTGTTTTCACTTCTTTTCAGAATATAACTAGAAGTGGAATTGCTAAGTCATATGATTATTTTATGTTTAACTTTTTGAGGAACTGCCAAACTTTTCCACAGCACCTTTATCATTTTATATCCCTTTCAGCAATGTACAATGGTTCCAATTTCTCCATATTCATAACCCTTGTTAATTTCTTTTTTTATATATATTATAGCCATCCTAGTGTTTCATTGTGGTTTTGATTTACCTTTCCTTGATAACTACAAGTGTTTGTGTGGTTCCAATCCATGAGCATCTTTTCATGTGCTTTTTGGCATTTTATATATCTTTTTAGAGAAATATCTACTCAAGTCCTTTGCCCATTTTTTAATTGGGTTGTCTTTTTGTTCTACAATTGTAAGGATTCTTTATATATTCTGGATACTAGACCTTTATCAGATATCAGGTATTTTCCCCATGCTATATGTTGTCTTTTCACTTTCTTCATAATATCGATGCACAAAAGATTTTAATTTTGATTAAGTCCAATTTATCCATTTTTTCTTTTATTACTTGTGGTTCTGGCATAATATTTAAGAAACTATTGCCAAATCTAAAACCATGAAGATTTATCCCTATGTTTTCTTCTAAGAATTTTTTAGTTTTAGCTCTTATGTTTAGGTTGTTGACCTGTTTTGAGTTAATTTTTGTATATAGTGTGAGGTAGGGGTCCAACTGCATTCTTTTGTATGTGGAAGTACAGTTGTTCCAGGACATTTGTTAAAGAGACTGTTTTTTCTACATTGAATGGTCTAGGCATTCTTGTTGGAAATTGATTGGCTATAGATGTATGGATTTATTTCTGGACTCTTAGTTCTATTCCATTGGCTTATATGTCATCCTGATGCCAGTACTCTATTTTGATCATTGTAGTTTTGTAGTAAGTTTTGAAATTGAGAAGTGTGAGACTTCCAATTTTGTTCTTCTTTAAGATTGTTCTGCTGTTTAGGCCCCCTTGCATTTCATATGAATTTGAAGATTGGCTTTTCATTTCTGTAAAAAGGGTCATTGGAATTTTGATAGGGATTGTTTTAGATCTGTAGATCACTTTGGATAGCATTACCATTTTGACAATATTAGATCTTCCAATCCATGAACATAGACACCTTTTTGTTTATTAGGTCTTCTTTAATATCTTTCAGCAGTATTTTGTAGTTTTATGTATGTCTTTCACGTCCTGGCTAAATTTATTCCTGGGGCGCCTGGGTGGCTCAGCTGGCTAAGTGTCTGCCTTCAGACACTTAGGTTGTGATCCCAGGGTCCTGGGATTGAGCCCCACATCAGGCTTCCTGCTCCCCGGGAAGCCTGCTTCTCCCTCTCCCACTCCCCTGCTTGTGTTCCCTCTCTTGCTGTGTCTCTCTCTGTCAAATAAATTTAAAAAAAAAAAACTTAAAAAAAAATAAATTTATTCCTATGTGTTTTATTCTTTTGTATGCTATTGTAAATGGAATTGATTCTTAATTTCCTATTGCAGGTGTATAGAAACACAATTTACTTTAATGAGTTGATCTTATATCCTGAAACTTTGCTGAACTTGTTAATTTCTTCTAGTTTTGTGTGTGTGTGGATTCTTTATATATGTAATATATATTTTGTATATTATAAGATCATGTCATTTGAGAATAGAGATAGTTTTACCTCCCCCTTTCCAATTTGGATACCTTTTATTTCTTTTTCTTCCTTAATCGCTTTAGCTAGAACTTCCAGTACAGTGTTTAAAAGCAGTGGTAAAGAGGCGCCTGGGTGGCTCAGTGGTTAAGTGTCTGCCTTCGGCTCAGGTCATGATCCCAGGGTCCTGGGATCGAGCCTCACATCGGGCTCCCTGCTCAGCAGGAAGCCTTCTTCTCCCTCTCCCACTCCCCCTGCTTGTGTTCCCTCTCTCTCTGTCAAATGAGTAAATAAAATCTTAAAAAAAAAAAAAAAGTAGTGGTAAAAGTGACATCGTTGTCTGGTTCCTACTTAATCATACAGTTTTTCATAGTATTATAATGCTTTCTTATTTCTGTAAGGTCAGTAGTAATGTCCTTTCATTTCTGATTTTAGTTACTTGCATCTTCTTTTTTTTCTAAGTAAATTTAGCTAAAGTGTTTTTTTTTTTTTTAGCTAAAGTTTTGCCAATTTTGTCAGTTTTTCAAAGTACCAACTCTTGGTTGCATTGATTCTATTGTTCATCTCTGCTGTAATCTTTATTCTTTCTTTCCTCCTACCTACTATCTTTTAGTTTAGTTGGCTCTTTTTTTTTTCTAGTTCCTCAAGGTGTAAAGTTAGGTTATTGATTTGAGATCTTTCTTTTTTAAATGTTCATAGCTGTAATTTCCCTCTTAGCACTGTTTTCACTGCATCCCATGTGTTTTGATATGTTGTATTTTTATTTTCATCCATCTCAAAGTATTTTATCATTTTCTTGTGAGTTCTTCTTCGACCCATTGGTTATTTAAGAGTGTGTTGTTCAATTTCCACATTTTGAGAATTTTCCAGTTTTCCTTCTCTTGTTGATTTTTAGCGTGATTCTATTGTGGTTGGAGAAGATACTTTGTATGATTTCAGTCTTTTTTTTTTTTAATTTATTTATTTGACAGAGAGAGAGACAGGAGAGAGGGAACACGGGGAGTGGGAGAGGAAGAAACAGGCTTCCCGCTGAGCAGAGAGCCCGATGTGGGGCTTGATACCAGGACCCTGGGATCATGACCTGAGCCAAAGGCAGACGCTTAAGGACTGAGCCACCCAGGCGCCCCTGATTTCAGTCTTTTTAAATGTATTGAGTTTTGTTTAGTGGACTAATATATGATCTATTCTGGAGAATGTTTTATGTGCACTTGAAAAGAATGTGTATTCTGGTTTTTTTTTTCTTAAGATTTTATTTGTCAGAGAGAGAGAGTGTGCACAAGCAGGGGGAGTGGCAGGCAGAGGGAGAAGCAGGCTCCCTGCTGAGCAAGGACCTGATGTGGGACTCGATCCCAGGACCCTGGGATCATGACCTGAGCCGAAGGCAGACACTTAACCAACTGAGGCACCCAGGAGTCCAGTGTGTATTCTGTTTCTGGATGAAGTATTCTGTATATGTCTGTTAGGTCTACTTAGTTCAGTGTTGTTCAAGTCCTCTCTTTCCTTATTGAACTTCTGTCTAGATGTTCTGTTCTTTATTGAAGTGAAATATTGGAATCTCCAACTACTATTGTAGAACTCTTTCTCCCTTCATTTCAGTTCATCTCCATCCTTATGGTGTTTGTTACAATTGTGTGCTGATTAACATAGATTTTTGTGTGTGTTCTGATTAACATAGATTTACAGTTACTGTTTTATGCATTTGCCTTTTAAATCATATGGGAAACTAATGGGAAGTTACAAACCAAATATACAATAATACTGGCTTTTATATTTACCTACATGGTTACTTTTACTGGATTTCTTTCTTTATACAGTTTGAGTTATTGTCTAGTGTCCTTTCATTTCAGCCTAAAGGATTCCCTTTTGTTTTTCATGTAGGACAGGTCTACTAGTGATGAACTCCTCAGCTTTTGTTTCTCTAGAAAGGTCTTAATTTCCCTTTTGTTTGAAGGATAGTTTTGTGGATATAGAATCTTGGTTGAGAGTCTTCTTTTTTTTATTTCTCCTACTCAGAATAATTTCAATAGTCCTATCGTCAAGTTCACTCATTTTTTTCTTTTGCCAGCTTGAATCTGCTGTTGAATCCCTGTAATGAGTTTTCTGTTTCAGCTACTATACTTTTTAGCTCCAGAATTTTTATTTGGTTCTTATAATAATAAATGTATATTAATATAATAATATAAATAATATATATCTCTTTATGGATATTCTTTATTCATTTCTTCATTCTCCTAGTTTCCTTTAGATTTTTTGTCTATTTTCTTTAGCTCTTTGAACATATTTAAGACATTTGATTTAAAATATTTGCCAAATGGGGTGCCTGGCTGGCTTAGTGATTAGAACATGCAACTCTTGATCTTGGGGTTGTGAGTTTGAGCCCCATGTTGGGTGTAGCAATTACTTTAAAAAAATAAAAAAAAAATCTTAAAAAAAATATAAAATATTTGCCTTGTAAGTCCAATGTTTGGGCTTCCTTGGTGATGGTTTCTATAAACTTTTTTTTTTTCCTGTGAATGAACCATACTTTCTTTATTCTTTTTATACCTTGTGATTTTTTTTTGTTTAAAACTGAAGATTTTGAATATTACAGTATGTCCATCTGGGAATCATCCCCTTCCCAGGGTTTGTTGTTTTTGATTATTGAAGGCTGTTGTCATCCATTTGTTCATTGACTTTTCTAAACTATTTTTGCTAAGACTGCATTTCTTGTTGTGTGATCACTGAAACTCTGTTCCATTATCTCAGCAGTCAGTCAGTGTCCTGGCAGAGATTTCCTTAAATGGCTGGAGTAAAAACACCACCACCACCTCTCCAGGTTTTTGTAGGTTGGCTCTGAGCTGGGGCACTACTTCAATGCTAAGCCAATTTGCCTGAAACTCTGCCTTAGCCTTCACCTCCTGATTGCATGGAACCCAAAGATCAGCCAAAGGTGCAAACCTAGGGTCCTCTCAGGTCTTTTCTGAACATGCATCTATCCCTGGGCATGCACTTTGTATGATGGATTTCCCCAATCACACAGCCCTTTAGAGTCCTTATTCCCCTGTGTAGCTTCCTCCTCTGTCTCCTACTTGTCAGGCTTTTAGATCCATCTGCTGCTTGTTCAATTCTCTGTCTCTTGCTCTAGGCAATCACCAGCAGCTTGGAAAGCTGCTCCAGGCTGAGGGGGCAAAACAAAGGTCAGACTCAGCATGGGTCCTGAAGGGAACCACCAGACAGGGCAAAATTGACAGCTACAGTCTTTTGAGAATAGGGTGCATCTCTCCTCCCCTGGCACTAGCAAGCCACACCAGGAATGTGGACTACTATCCCACAGTCACCACTGAACTGGGGAATAGGGGGATGGTAGACAGGTAAACAAAAATGCTGCAACATTTTGTTACTGAAAATTAACAGCTTCTTTTTTCATTAAGCACACCACTGGTTGGACTCCACTCTAAGTTTTATTAGATTCCAGAGTTTTGAAAAAGTTGCTTCTATCTGTTTTTGCCAGCTTAATGATAGCTTCAGTGGAGGACTGATTCTTGTAACTCTCTACTCTGCCATTTCTGTGAAATCACAATATATTTAACTTCTTGAGGAACTGTCAAACTGTTCTCCACAGCAACTGCATCTCCTTACCCTCCTACCAGAAATGTGAGGGTTTCATTTTCTCCACATCTTTTCCAACACTTGTTATTTTCTTTTTCCTTTTTGATTACAGCCATCCTAGTGGATGTAAAAATGGTATGTCCTTATGGTTTTGATTTACACTTCTTTAATGACTAATGATGTCAAGCGTTTTTTCATGTGCTTATTGGCCATTTGTGTATCTTCTTTGGAAAACTATCCAAATTCTTTGCCTGTTATTTAATTGGATAACTTGTCTAAGATCCATTTTTTATATATCATTTTCTAGTCTTTTTTCTTACATGGTTATCCTAAAAATCATGCATTAAGAAAATATGTATATAAAGCAATTTACAGTGTCAACTTTATACAACATGATGCAATTCTTAAATACAAGAAGAAGCACAAGAGCTGTATAAAGATGCACATTACATTAATTAGGACTCTTGGTTGTAACAGAAACCTAACTCAAACAACCTTAAGAAAAAATGGATAGGGGATAATTTATTACTTGATACTGGGAAACTGGGGCAGAGTTAGATCCTGGAGGTCAGAGATGTCATTAGGACCCTCCCTTCCCCTTCCTCTCAGCTTTGCTTAGCCTCATTTTCTCTTCACTCAGGGGCAAGATAGCCCCTGCAGTCTCATGCTGCTATGGCCTTATAAGGTTTCTATCTAGAAAATGAAAGTGTATTTTGCCTAATAACACCAAAAAGTCTCATGGAAAAGTCTCAGGGAAGAGGATAAGTGTGATTTGGGCCACACTTCTATCCCTGAACAATTACTGTGGACAGGTGGATAAAGTACTCAGACCAGGCCCTGGTCAGAAGCTCACCATGGAAAGACAAGATCTACCCTACTGAACAATCTAGAATGGGGGGAGATGAGGTTCTTCAAAGGAAATCCTTCTAAGTAGAAAAGTAAGTGTCCCCTATACAGCTGCAAAGATTCAGTGCCACCTTGGTTTTATAGCCTTCCTTTTTGTGGCTTTTTATCACAAAGTTCTTTTCCCCACAAGATACTGGTAATTGCTGCCCTGTTTTTGGTGGTGGGGGTTGGTAGTAATAAATGTAGTATGAATAAAGATGTTATAGCTCTGCCTCTTCCAAAAGCTCCAGAGAAGAAGAGAAAAAGCCCAGTCATTTTGGAGCTGGGAAGAGCCTGGAACTTGACTTCTGATTCTGTGATTTTGAGTTTCATAGAGGAACTGAGAAACTCCTCTATAAAAAGGTAAGCTTTTGCATTTTTCTGAATTCTAAGATTAAACTGTTTTAGTTTCCTTAACATAGTCTTGTGACCTGAAACGACTATGCTTGTATATTATAAAAAATGAGATGAGGAAGTTGCCAATAGTTCACATCACAGAGCATTGTCACCATCTGTCAGACCTATAAGCAAGCTGACCACCAAGTTTCACTCCTGTTTTCTTCTCGGTTTCCAGCATATGGATATATTTTTCGTACTGCAAATTATTTGGATGTAGTTATTTTTATGTATTTTTAGATGAAATACACATTTCCAAATGATATTTGCGAAACCAGGCCCATCTTTGTATGGAAAACCACCATTGAAAGCTGTTGTTGATTTCTTCATGAGCATAAGTTGAAGGCAACCATGGTGAGAGATCAGAGGGTCATTTCCTGCAGCCTTGATTCTGAATTAGCCCAGCTGATGCCACTGAATCACAAAATGTAGCCCAGTCAATAACCCCAAGCAGCTAACCACAAGTAGCTATATACAGAATGCTCTCAACAGGTTCATGTAATGGCAGCAAGTGGATGCTGGAAAACAAGAAAAAAGGTCAAACAGACTTGCTAGTGTGTTTTTAAGAAAACATTTCAGTCTGGTTTTGTCTTGTGTGTATGTTTCTATTTTTATTTTATTTTTTAAGTAATGTAAATGGCAGAAAGTAAAGCTTTCTAGTTAGAGGAGAAACTCAGAAGATGGAATGAGAAAGCACACAGGTTATGTATGGGTAATAAAGGTTAAGTAACATGGTGATCAAAGGTAAGACTAATTTTTCATTAACATACCAGAACTGAGTGAAACCTTTCAAGAGTCATTGAGGAACAAAGTTTTTGATAATGCCTTAAAAGTTATAAGCGTATGCCCATATACTTGGACAAGTCTACAAAGATATGAAATAAGTGGACTTTATAGTTGTAATCAAAACTCAGTGCTAACCTGACACATTATAGCAGTCATATTTGTAAGGTGCTTTACAGTTTACATAACACTTTCCCACATTCTCTCATTTGCCATATATTTAATGATACACATAATTGTGCCACATGCTAATTAAGCTTAATTAGTAAGTTCTTGTGAATGACTGCAATTAGTGGGACTGGTTTGCTGCCAAAGCAGATTTTCAGTTCTCTTTTTATTATCTAGTATTTATAATCAGGATCAGTTTAAATCATATTCTGGTTTGCCTCATACATGCTGATCCTTATGGGTATGAAGAAACAAACTCCTAAATTCTTACTCCTAGCCACCTAAGCTTCCCTTGCCCCAGGGCTTTTGTTGTAATGAAACTCTTAACTCCTACCAGTCCCCTTCTAACTCCACATCTCTTCATTAGCCCTCATCTATTCACATTTGAGGGAGACTTGTGTATAACATTTAATATTCTTTCACCAATAAATATTTATTGAGCACTCTGTATCAGAGATTAAGCAAGGCATTGGAAGCATACACAGCGTTTGGCAAAGCATTCCTGTTCCCTGCCCTCATGGAGCTCACAGACTAACAAAGCCTAAATTCGGGGGGGGGGGGGGGGGGCAGGAAGTTGGCAAACCTATTTTATTCTCCCACTGAGCTACAGATGTAGCTTTTATTTCCTCATTTGGTTGAGCGCTCAAGTAGGGAAAACACAGGTGTTGCTGATTGTACCGCCTTGGCCCTCCAGCACAGGATGCTATGGGAGAGAATGCCTGGGGCCAATAGCCTGGTTTTGAGTAGGTGAGGGGGACCTGAAGTTAGGCAGGAATTAGTGAGATGAAGATATTGAGGAAGCAAGTTCCCAGAAGGGAGATAGCATTTGCAAAGGCCCTGAGGCAGGAAAGGATTTCACAGGTTTACGAAGCTCATTTAGTGTGGCTGGAGGGAGAAACAGGAGAAATGGCTAGAACTGGAAAGGTGAGGTCCTTAGAGCCAAGTTAAAAACTTTACCTTGAGAGCACTGAGAAGCCATGGAAAAGCTTTAGTGACATTCCCTTGTCTCTTGCAACCCATTATTTACCTGGAGAGGTCCTCTTACCTTTAGGCACAGAGGTGCTGTGCAGACAAGGTACTATTCAGACTCAAACACATGGGCAGCTTAGCAGAAACCATGCTTAGAAGCAGGGAGTGGAAAGAGTATGAGCTTGAGAGTCTTGGGTCTGTATGATTTGAAGAAATCTCTTAACTTCTCCAAGCCACTCTCCTTTATTTATTTATTTTTAAGATTTTATTTATTTATTTGACAGAGAGATAGCGAGAGCAGGAACACAAGCAGGAGGAGTGGGAGAGGGAGAAGGAGGCTTCCCACTGAGCAGGGAGCCCCATGCGGAGCTCGATCCCAGGACCCTGGGACCGTGACCTGAGCTGAAGGCAGACGCTTAACGACTGAGCCACCCAGGCGCCCCCAAGCCATTCTCCTTTTATGTACAATTGATGATGTAGCATTTTTTTTTTAATTATTTATTTAAGAGAGTGAGTGAGAGAGAGAGAGCACACAAGCAGGGGCAGACAGAGAGGGAGAAGCAGACTCCCCTGCTGAGCTGGGATCATGACCTGAGCCAAAGGCAGACACTTAACCGACTGAGCCACCCAGGCACCCCGATAATGTAGCATTTAAACCCCTCACCAGGTTCTTGTAGGATCAGAAATAACAAGTAAAGTGCCTGGGCTGGTACTCCATAGGTGGTAGCTGTCACTATTTTAACAGTGCTCTCTTGCTCACAAATTTGAAACTCCTTTTTGGTAATAGAATCACAAAATCATATGCTGCCAGTTGTGAGGAAAACTCAAATATCTGTCTGTGTATGATGCTGGCATCCCTTCTGCAACACTGGTGATCAGTTGGTTTGTTCTCCAATGTTATTTATAACATCCAGAGATAGGAAGCTCACTACTATCTGAAGCAGCCACCCCATGTTTGGGCTCTGTAAGAAGGTTCTTTTCTTGAACAGAATCCCAATCTGCTTCTTTGTGACCTCTATCCTGGGGTCTCAGTAGTGCCCCTAATGCCTCCTCCATGTGACAGCCTTCAGGTGTTTGGGGCCATTATCTTCACCACCACTCATCTTGAGTTGAAAAGCTTGTTTCTTCAGCTTCATAACAATAAAAGGGTCAATTCATCAAAAACTACCAACAGTCGGGGCGCCTGGGTGGCTCAGTCGGTTGAGCGTCTGCCTTTGGCTCAGGTCATGATCCCGGGGTCCTGGGATCGAGCCCCGCATCGGGCTCCCTGCTCCGCGGGAAGCCTGCTTCTCCCTCTCCCACTCCCCCTGCTTGTGTTCCCTCTCTCACTGTGTCTCTCTCTGTGAAATGAATAAATAAAATCTTTAAAAAAAAAAACAGACTCCACACTGACAGCTGATTAGGTAATTCCTACACTCAACTGGACTTAACCATTTGTGGTATTTGTTAAACTATCACGTTACAGGCTTTAGTCACACAAGTATTCAAAACAGCCACTGTCAGTAACTACAAGTACATTCCTACAAGAAGTGTTCATTTTCCCTGTTAGCATTCTTTACAAAGCCTCTTTTAGAGACAGAATAATAGAAGCCAGGCAAGGAAGAAGAGTGGAATACTGTGATTTGCTGTACTTGCAAATGAATGGCCAATATTTGAAAAGGAGGAGCCTCAACTAGTCTTTTCTAAGCACTGAACTAGAAGAGACAAGGCACACTGTGTTTGTCATGGCCATACAACACAAGAAGGCCGCAGAAGACGGGAGCAGTATAGCACTTGCCCCACTGACTCAGTGCAAGTTGTGTGAAGGCAGCATGGCGCTCACACTCCGACACTTGTTTCTTTGTGTGGGGCCCTGTGCTGGATGCACTGGTAAAGATGACCTCTCTAGGAGGCTGAGGTATGTGGCCAAGGTGATCCCACACAGAAAGAGCTACAGAGCCTCAGTGAAAGATTATTTGATATGCCCCAGAAATTGTAAGGATAGTTCTGTGTGCAAATGAAGCTAACCTTCCTAAAGGAGAATAAATGCAGTGTCTATGAATGACTACAATGAAGTCCTCCCAACCTCCTGAAGTAAGACCTTCTCCACGACAGCCATAGAGAACAAAAAACAGTGAACCTCAAGCCACCTTCTGTGAGAAACGAATGAGAGAGGCAGAAACACAAAAGTAAAATATCGGTGGAGACTAATATTTTTCAAGTTTGTTAAAGAAGCCCATCAAGAAACAGTTATAAAACTAAGGATCTTGAAATAGTTCCCAAAACAAGAAACAGATAATGAGAAAGTATAGAAAAGTTTGTTTCATGGTGTGCAGCCTTCCACCTTTAGAAGTCAACAAGGAGGATAAAACAAGTGTTAAAAGGAGAAAGTACTGATGGAGACAAGTGAGGCAACAGGAGTGTTGAGTGGAAATTCAGACACCAGTCCTATCCCATTACCCAGTGAGGGAACTGAAGTCCAGAGAGGGTCTCGGACTCCTGAGACACAAATAGGACTCCTTTCACCTAGCAGGGCTCACCCACTGCAGCTGAAGGCTAAGTTCAGCACACACACACACCCTTGAGCTGTTTCTGAGCTGACTTGACAAAGACACTCCAGAAAACTCTTCATTTCACCACCTAATACTTCATCAAGGGATTCTTTTCTCTGCTGGGGCACTGGCACATAGTAATCAGCTCTCTTTCCTGCCCCTCATTCCCTGAGCTACCTTTTTTAAAAAATAAGTTCTCTTCAGGCATTATCATTATTGTTGAGAAATTATTCACATATCATAAAGTTCATCCTTCTAAGATATACAATTCATTAATTTCTAGTATATTCATGAGGTTGTACAACTATCATCACTATCTAATTCCAGACCATTTTCATCTCCCCATAAAGAGACCTAATACCCCCTTAGCAGATATGCCCGAATGCCCCTCCTCCACACCCCTAGGAACCACCAATCCACTTTTCTGTCTTTATGGATTTCCCTACTCTGGACATTTCATATAAATGGAATCATACAATATGTGGTGTTATGTGTCTGGCTTCTTTCATTTAGCATGTTTTTATGGCTCATCCAGGTGGTAGTGTGCATCAGTACTTCATTCCTTTTTATGGCTGAATCCTCTTCTATCACAGATATGCCACATTGTTCATCTGTTTCATCAGTTGATGGACTTTTGGCTGTTGTGAATACCAGTACTATGAACATTCATGTACAAATTTTCGTGTGCACATAGGCGTTCATTTCTCTTGGGTATATACCCAGAATTGCAATTGCTGGATCATACAGTAACTCTCTTTAACCTTTTGAGGAGTTACCAGAATGTTTTTCAAAGGGCTGTACTGTTTTACATTCTCATCAACAGCATATGAGGAATCCAATTTTGACACATCCTAACACCTGTTATTATCTTTTTTTATTATAGCCATTCTGATAGGTCTATAATGGTATCTCATTGTGATCCTGATTTTCCTTTCCCTAATGACTAATGATGTTGAGCATTTTTTCATGTGCTTGTTAGCCATGTGTATATCTTCTTTAGAAAAATGTCTATTCAAATTCTTTGACTTTTTAAATTGGGTTGTCTTTTTATTATTGAGGTGTAAGAGCCCTTTATATAGATATTCTGTGATTACTGGATCCTTACCAGATACTATATTTGCAAATATTTTCTCCCTTTCTCTGTGGGTTTTCTTGAAGTGTCCTTTGAAGCACTCTTGGGCTACTTGTAACAAATATTAAAACACCTTAAAACTAAATTAGGATTATGTAATTGATGTCTGAATGATACATTTAAATTTAACAAGCATTGTAATTTCACAAGAAAACTATTGTATCCAGACCACATTTTGAGGCTTCCAAAGAGTCTTGAGTTCATTATGGGATCTGTCATAATGATAGCTCTCGCTTTTATAGCAGCTATGTGCCAATCACTGTTTGGGCACTTTGCACGTACTAACTTACTCAGTTTCCACAACAATCCTATGAGGTAGAGATTAATCGTCATACTCATTGTACAAATAAAATGGATGCGGAGGGAGGTTAAGTAATTTGCCTGAAGCCAGAGAGTAAGTGGCAGAGATGCGCTCCAGATTCCGACGCTCTTAACCACCTGAGACTGTCAAGGCGGAATTAAGCCATTTCAAAGAATGCCTGACCCCTCGCTTTGAGGAAATTACAGTGTTTTCACGACGTCTGTACTCTGGACAGTTTTCCCTTTGTACTAAGCCAGAAACTAGTGCCACCTTTCCAGTCGTCTTCATTGCTCTCTTCCTTTCCCGTCGGGCTTCAAGTCCCTCTCTCATCTCCACCGGTCGGAGGCTTTAGTTTTTGGAAAGACCTGCGAGGTCGCCTGCGTCTCCCAGGCGCAGTTGTTCTAAATTTCTGACGGCCAATAGGCGCCGAGGAGCTGCGGTTTCTGCCCAATGAGGCTCACAGCGGGGCCATGGGCGGAGCCAGCGAAGGGGGCGGGAACGGAGCCCCTCTCGGTGGTTACTACTGTGTGTGGCGCCGGCTGCCCTGTGCGGAGCCATGAGCTGGACCTGCCCGCGTTGCCAGCAACCCGTTTTCTTCGGTGAGGCCCGGGCTGAGGAGGGGGAGATGGGGCGAGTGTGAGCCGGGGCGTTCGAGAAGCTGACGACGGTGTGGCCTCAGACCCCCTTTCCACCTCTGGGGCGCAGGGCACTTGGGCGGGTTGGAGCTGAACCCCCCCCCCGGGGACACTCCCTATCGTCTCTAGGAAAAAGGCGGGGAGGGGGCTGAGGGGGGACAGGGGGTGCCCGCTGCGTGGCCTGGCTCTCCACAGTCCGGTTCCACCTTGTCCCCCACAGCGGAGAAGGTGAGCTCCCTGGGCAAGAACTGGCACCGCTTCTGCCTGAAATGTGAGCGCTGCCACAGTGTCCTGTCCCCAGGAGGGCATGCAGAGGTGAGGCCTGGCCAGGGCGCACAGCCCTGTGTCTGTCACTGTCCCCTAAGCACCAGCCCCCAGTTTCGGCTCAGGAGGCTCACTAAAGGCAACCTCCGCAGTCAAATACCAAGACCACTTACCCGGAGGGCCCCACACCAGCCAGGATTTGGGACACCTGAGTTGTGCTGGTGGGGGGTGGACCCCATGCCTTTTGGTGGGAGGGGAGGGAAGCAGCAATTTTCTGACCTGCTCTTGCCCTTTCTCCTGACCACAGTGGCAATTCTGACATGCCAGTTCACCCTCCACCCCTCCCAACCCCACCAGCCAAGGCCAATGGACAGACACATCTGGCAGTCTGTGTTGAGGGAAGGCCTGTGGGACACAGGAGATCTCCCCACGTTCCCCCCCCTCCCCCCCGCTTCTTTACCCCTGAGCAGCTCTCTTTCCTCTGCTTGTGTCTAGCACAATGGGAGGCCGTATTGCCACAAGCCATGCTATGGGGCTCTCTTTGGACCCAGGGGTAAGTACCAATCTAGAAGAGGCCAGGGGACAGCAGGACCCTCTTTGTGGCTGGGAGCTGGAGGTTCAAGCCTGACAGCCCCTGTTTTCTCTGCAGGGGTGAACATTGGTGGTGTGGGCTGCTACCTCTACAACCCTCCCACTCCCACCCCAGCCAGCACCACTCCCCTCAGCCCCAGCAGTTTCAGCCCCCCCAGGCCCAGGACTGGCCTCCCCCAGGGCAAGAAAAGTAAGTGAAGTTGGGCCCCAGCTACTCCTCATCCCCAGGCTGAAACAGGGTAGACCAGGTGGCAGTCTGCCACCCTAGTCCTCTGCTTCACATTCCTACAACTTTGTGGCAAAGTCTTCTCTTATTCATGGCCCTTTTTGGGGGGTTCTCTCATGTCAGCTGCTGAGTTAAGAGGTAAATTGGGAACCAAGGTGGTTTGGAGAGAGTGAGTGGCCTCGTGCAGTCACAGCAAGTCAGAGGCAAAGCTGGCCCGGGATTCAGGCCTCACCCAGGCCAAGGCCATGGAAGAACAACCTAGGAGTAAGAGGTCATTGAGACAGGGCCAGCCCCTCATATTCTTCCACTTCTCCCCTCTCCCTGTTCCTTCCTCCCATCCTCTAGAGTGGTCAGTGACACCATGCTCCCCAACACCTGACACCCATACAGGCCCGCTCCTGTATCAGCTCAGGTTTCCTAAGGATTGAGTTGCTGACAGGGTTGAGCTGGTGGGTACCTGATCCCCTAGGAGGAGAAGGAAGCAGGTGGTCCCTTCTGCAAAAAGGAATGGGGCAGGAGGTGGGGGTCATAGGAGACTCAGCTCTGCCCAGGAAAGATTCATGGCCAGCTGGGTGGGGGGCTCTGGGATGAGCATGGCTTTTGGAAGAAGCCATGTACAGGCTGGTGCTGATGGGCCCTGCTTAGGCCTGGCCCCCGCCTCAGCCCTAGCCAGGGCCTCTTCCCCTTAAAGGCCCTCCCCACATGAAGACATTCACTGGGGAGACTTCACTGTGCCCTGGCTGTGAGGAACCTGTCTATTTTGGTAAGTGACAATGGAAAGCTTGGGGAGGGGGGCAGAGGATGGGCATCAAAGTGTAGGGAGGTGGTGCAAAGCAGGTAGGTCTCCTTGCCCTGCTCCTGGAATTACCAATTCTCTCCACCATCAGCTGAGAAGGTGATGTCTTTGGGCAGAAATTGGCACCGACCCTGTCTGAGGTGCCAGCGCTGCCGGAAGACCCTGACTGCTGGGAGTCATGCTGAGGTGAACAGGGCAGGGATGGGTGCTTATGTTGGGAGGAGGGAGGCTGGAGATGGGAAGAGAGTCAAGCTGAGATGGTTCTCTTTCTCTCTATGTCCCAGCATGACGGCGTCCCCTACTGCCACATCCCCTGCTACGGCTACCTGTTTGGCCCCAAAGGTGGGCGGCCCCACCCCAGACAGTGGGCCTAAAGTATGGCATGTGGGTCTGTGGGGATGTGTGGACAAAAACTGGGGTGGTCACACACACCCCAGGTCCCTCCCAATTCCCTTCATCCCTCAGCCCAACACCTCCCAGCCCCAAGGCCCTTGGTGATGGGGCTCTCTCCCTCAGGTGTGAACATTGGTGATGTGGGCTGCTACATCTATGACCCCGTGGAGATAAAATCCAAATGAGATGCTCACAGGAGAGGTCACTCTAACTCAGGCCTCATACCATCCCCTCCATGATCCAATGAGAGCTACAGAATTCTCCAGTCCCACAGGGGGAAGATGATCTTCCAGTGGCCTGGGCCTAGGCTCCATGGTAGACCAGGGAGTCTAGACTTTGCCGATTCCTCCCTTTCCTGTTCCAATCTGGCTAGGGGACATAGGCCACCACATTTTAAAGGGTAGCCTCCTGGCCTTCCCAGTCCCTTTCCCTAGCAAATTCTTTAACTTCAAGTACTTAAAAAAATGTGTTTATTCTGGCTTCTCCAATAAAATGTTGGCTCCCATGCCTTCAGCTCTTCTTTGGGCATGAGGCCTAAACAATGGGTTGGAGGATGGGAGGTGTGGGGTGGAGGATGCATTACCCTGCAAAGTGCATGGTAGGTACAGGGCCAGCCATGGGAACAAAGAGCTCTATTCTCCTGGTACCCTGGTCCTGGGCAGCTCCCAGTACCACACAGTGGACAGCATGCCCACCAGCCTTTTGGTGCCACAAGTCATCACAGGGCAGTCCCTTCTTTAGCACAGTCTCTAGAAGAAGCACGTTAGGGTGCCTGGGTGGCTCAGGCGTTAGGCGTCTGCCTTCGGCTCGGGTCATGATCCCAGGGTCCTGGGATCGAGCCCCGCATCGGGCTCCCTGCTCAGCGGGAAGCCTGCTTCTCCCTCTGCCACTCCCCCTGCTTGTGTTCCCTCTCTTGCTGTCTCTCTCTCTGTCAAATAAATAAATAAAATCTTAAAAAAAAAAAAAAAAGAAACGTTATTCGGCATCTCGTTTGAGCATGACAACAGATCCTGTGGTGAGGTCTGCTAAGAGGCTTGATTAGCCATTTGAGAGATGAACAGACTGAAGCCTTGAGAGGGAAAGCCACATGCCTAAGGTCTCACAGCAAATCAGTGGCAAAGTTGGGATCAGATCCCAGGGTCAGACTGGCTTCCTATCCAGGGCTCATCCCACAACTCACTGCTGCCCAAACCCATGGGGCACCTTCATTTATGGAACTCCCCCAGCCATGAAAAGGGTACCAGAATTATTCAGGAGCCCACTGCATTCAGTCACCCAGTTGCTAGAGGCCAAATAGTCAAGGCTGAATGAGCACAGAGAGGGGTCACTGGTGGCAACTCCAACCCTGGGGAGGGGGCTTGATGCCCCTAGCCCCAGCCACAGGGCCTGCCCTTCTGGTCTTCCAGCCCCTGCTGCAGAACTTCTGTGGAGGGCCTGCCCCTGATACCACTCAGTCCTGGACCTGCTTCATGGGTATCTCTTCCTCCTGAAGGCTGGATGGGGCACTGGGGAGGAAGGAGTCATGAGCAGTGGTGGGATTTAGCCCCTGGGCCTCCCACCCGAGCCTGCCCCATCAGGGCTGGCCTACACCTCTCCCCAGCTGCTGGTATACAAACAAGGGTACTCCCACAGGTGACTCCCACACATGCTTATATACATCCCTGATGTGTAGGCATACCTGAGTGTGCACACATCCACCTCTTCCTGGACAATCTTCGATATCCATGTACACACACACATACGGACTCATGTATACTTTTACAAACCTCAAATCATACACCCACGCACATTTGCATAGAAGCACCAGATACACAACATGCAGACACGTCTTCTCTGAATCCTACCTAAGGCGTCAGGTACTTGAGCGCTCATTCCCACATGCATGTGCTCACACAGACACAGTTCTGTGCACACACCTCCTCTCCACATCCTGGATGGTCTCCGGCAGCTGTGCTTGCCTTGTCTCTGGTAGCAGGAGGGCAGTGCAGGCAGCCAGCAGGGCGATCCCCCCATAAGCGAGCTTGGGCAGTGACAGCCATACTCCATCCAGCAAGGCCGCCAGTGGGGCCAAAGAGCCCCCCAGCCGGCCCACCAGTGAAGTCAGCCCCATCCCTGTCTGTCTGTTCAGAGAGAGGATGGGGGGAGGGGTTGGTGTTCACACCTACTTAGGGTCATGCCTCACAAGGGCTCCCATCCTGGGCTGGCAAGTCCTGATATCCCCTTCTCCCCAAATGGCTAAGAAAGCTGAGGCTTCTTTCAGGTGGTCTTCCCACCTGTCCCCAGGCCAGGGACCCCCAAGCCAGTATTCACCAGAGAATGGGACTCCCATTCTGACAGAATCAATCTGGTACTGCTGAAGGAAAAGAAAAGTCGTCACAAAAGGGGTGGGGAAAGGGTAGTGTGGAAGGAAGAGGGTCCCAGCTCCTACAGACCCTGCCATGTTGGTAGAGGAGGAGTAAGGCTTTCTAAACATACCCAGCTGCCTACAGTCTTCTCCCCACCTGCCAATTAGCTAGCTGAAAGGGCACCAGGGGGCGCCTGGGTGGCTAAGTCGGTTGAGCATGGCCACTCTGGATTTTGGCTCAGGTCACTATCTAGGGGGTGTGGGATGAAACCCCACCTCAGCTCCGTGGGAGTCTGCTTGAGATTCTCTCCCTTTCCCTCTCCCTCCCCCTCTGCCCCTCTCCTCACTCGTGTTCTCTCTCTCTCTCTCAAATGAATAAAATCTTTTTTTTTAATTTTTATTTTTTTAAAGATTTTATTTATTTGAGAGAGAGAGAATGAGAGAGAGAGCACATGAGAGTGGGGAGGGTCAGAGGGAGAAGCAGACTCCCTGCCGAGCAGGGAGCCCGATGTGGGACTCGACCCAGGGATTCCAGGATCATGACCTGAGCCTAAGGCAGTCGCTTAACCAACTGAGCCACCCAGGCGCCCTCAAATGAATAAAATCTTTTAAAAAGTAAAAAAAGGGCCCCAGGCCTTAGGTCCAGAGACTACTCCTTAGGGCAGCTCTGCCTGGGCTGTGCTGAATGGGAAGAGAAGGGCAGGGCAGATGGCGCTTTTCGTGACTTTTGTTTTAAAGGAGGCCCAGAGAAGTGTGACCTCACTCAGGGTCACTTAGTAAAGATAAATGCTCTGCCTTCTCCCAGATTTAAGCATGCACAGATGGCTCTGATTAGCTCTGTATTCTGGGTCTGGTGTGAGGAATGGGTGGGAGGAACTAGGCTGCAGAGTGTGTGTGTTTGTGTGTGTGTGTGTGTGTGTGTGCAGGGTGTTGGTAAAAAGATGTGACTACAAGCCCTCCCCCAGGTGGGTTGCCTGGAGCCCAGGCTCCCCTCACCTGAGCACAGTAGGGTACAACTCCGACGTGAACAGGTAGGCAGTGGTGAAGGCAGCTTCAGAAAAACCTTTCCCCGTCACCGCCAGGGCGGTGCTCCAGGCCCCCATCTCTGGAAGAAAAGGGGTACAGGCAGTGAGCGGGCCTTGTGGGAGACCCAGAGCTCCCAGGATGGGAGGTTCCCCTAGTGGAGGGCTTTGAGCAGGGGCTTCCGGGAAAGGGCGGGCGTTCTTGGGCAGGAGGCGGGGCCTCCGGGGAGTGGGCGGGGCTCACCGGAGGTCACCAGCAGACTGATCCCCAAAGCAAGGGCGGTGCCCAGCAGCGCTCCTGCTTGCGTGAGACGGCGTCCCGCGTGGTGCACAAACAGGTAGACCAGCAGCTTGGACGGCAGCTCCACAGCCCCGAACAGCAGCTGTGTTTGGTACACGTTCAGCCCCAGCCCCGACACGTCCAGGCTCAGGCCGTAATAGGAGAAATTCACTCCAAACCTGAAGGGGGTCGTGATGCCACTCAGGGGCCTTCCTTTTCACCCCCCACTCCTTGTCCTCTCTTTTTAGGGAGCCTTGGCCTTTTAGAAGGACCACCTCCCCCACCTCCAGAGCCCACTGCCCACCGCCTTCCCTGTCCCCATAATCCCCCCGGGAGTGTGCGGCACCTGCCAATGGCCAAAGCGTCTTTACCTAATCTGCACAGCAAGCCTGTGAGGTAGGAACTAAAAGCGTCCTATTTTGCAGAAGGGACTCTGAGGCTGGGTGTTAAGTGACCTGTCCAAGGTCTCACAGAAAGGAAGTGGCAGAGCCTGCATTTGAGCCTTGCCTCTGATGCCTGCTCCATCTTGTGACTTTCCAGAGCTCCATGCCCCCAGAGGCAGGTCGTCCTGCCCTGCACAGTTACAGTTCACTTGTCCATCTTCCTCTCACACTCAGCACCATCCTGGAGTCTGCTGCCTTTCGGTCCACCCATCCCCACCCTGCTAGGCCCAGCCCCTCCTCACCACATCACCATGCAGCATAGTGAGATGTGTCGGAGCCGTGGGGTCCGCAACAGATCTAGGTACGAGGGTCTTTGAACCACTCGCTCCCGAGTGGCCACTTTGTTCAGGGCCTGGCAGGAGAGAAGGAGAGTTTGTGACGTCAGTTGGCTTAGGCACACGGCTTAGCTAGGCACTTGATCTCCCTGGGTCTCTCTGCCACCTCCTTCTTGGGGATGCACTTGCAAGCTGAGTAGGGTGGGACCTGAGTCAAGGATGTGGCCCACCGGAGCCAGGTAGGACATCTTGAAGAGTTTGGAACTCTCCACTGGGGGCCAGGAGCTTTCCCTGCACATACAGTGGGCCCCAGGAAGGGGGAGCTTGACGTAGGCCTCACACACTCACGTGCGCACACACACATGCACCCCCCACACACACACACGCACTTGCCTGCACTCACACACACATTCTCCCTCACCTCCCGGCTCAGGCTGTCTTCACCCATGGGACGCCCATTGAGCCTGGCACAGCGGAGCAGGTACCTGTGGGCCTCCTCCACACGGCCCTGGGTCAGAAGCCAGCGTGCAGACTCAGGCACCCACCTGGGGGACAGCAGGAGGGCCTTCAGGCAGAGTCAGCACCCACAGCCACATCTCCCTCCTGCGCATACCACAGCCTGTCAACCTCCAGGCTCTTGCTCATGCAGTCCCTCAACATGACCCAAACCCTCCTCACCTGATGAACTTTTACTCATCCTTTAAGGCCCAACTTAAAAGCCACCTCCTCCCACACTGCCTTGCCCAGGCCTAGGTCCACCGCAGCCGAGAATTCCCTTCTCTATTCAACTGGATTGCTATCATTCTGGAGACCTCAGCCCCCAGCATCAGCCACCCGCTTCTCCCACAGGTGACAGGAGGGCATAGGATGAAGGAGAGACAGACATACAGAAATCCCCAAAGGGCATCAAAAGCCAGTTCATTTTGGGGAGGTGATGAAATGCCCACCCTGCCTGGCTTCCTACCCTCCTGCTTGGGCTCCCTACCCCTGTGCTGGCCCTGTCTCTCCATCCCTGTCTCTCTTGTCCCTGCTTCAACCATCTCTATCTGTCCCTCTGAATCCGCCTTTCAGTCCTGGTCTCTGTCACTTTCTACCTCTCACTGATTCTGTCTCTCTCTCCACAGTCTCTCTATATGTCGTCCTGTGTTTCTCTGCTTCTCATATCCGGTGCCAACTTCTTTGTATTGGTTGGTCTCTCGTTCTCTCTTTTTCCGTTTCTCGGTCGCTGACGTTCTCTTTCTCTTCATCTCTCAGTCACTCTGTATTCGAATCTCGGCCTCTGATTAATTCTGTCTCTGACTTCCTCTATCACCCACTCCCGAGCTGCCCACAGTCCTCACCAGAGGCTGAGGATGCCTGGGGCACAAGGCAGAGTGACAGCCAGCAGAAGCCATCGCCAGTCCCGTATCAGGTACCCGACCAGTGCCAACAGCATCACGCCCACTGTCCAGAAGGTGCCGCTCAGGACACCTGCCACGGTGCGGTGCCCCACGTCCAGCCATTCCATTTCTGGGCCCAGGGCAGGAACCAGAGACAGGAAGAAAGTTAGCAAGAAGCAGATGGGTTCAGTCTCAGCCTTGACAACTGCCTCCCTCCAGTCTTCTAGGCCCTGCCCGTCCTTTGCCTGCCTCACCCAGTGGCATCACGATGATGGTGAAGCCAGCCAGGGCTGCGCCAGTGAGGGTGCGGGTGATGACAAACATGACGTAGCTGACTGAGGCCGCAGATGCCAGGCCTAGCACCAGGGAGCTCACATAGGCCACCAGCAGCAGACGGCGCCGCCCAAACCTGCACAGGGGTCATGCAGGGTCAGCTCCCTGTAGAGGGGAGGTCCCACGACAGAGGTAGACCAAGCCCATACCCCGACTAGTGGGAGAGGGCTCCCCCCCACTCCCTCGTTGCCCCCCCCACACTGCACCCTACCTGTCAGACAGGTATCCGAAGGCCACGGCTCCCACCAGCACACCAGCAAAGAAGAAAGTGGAAGTGGCTTTGTTCAGGCCCTTCTGTTCGCACACAAGGTCCCACTGCAGGGACAAACAGGGAGGGGCCTCCCATGGGCACAGGCCCTCTCCAGTTAGCACCGACCCTTCCTCTCCAGACTCTGGGGCCTTCTGAGGTCAGTGGTCCCATCATGGTACCTCCACGTCAGATAATAAACCCTCAACCATTTACACCCCACCTTGAGGGGTAAGAGACTTTGCCCCTCCCCAATCCTGCAGCCTCAGCTTCTTTCCATGGAGGGCCTTCACTTTGACAATAGGTCTGCTCCTCTCCAGACAGGCTGCCCCCATCTACGTTCACCTCTAGATGGATTATATAAATCCCAGACCTGGGGCCAAAAAGAAGAAGAGAAAGAAGGCCTGTGTCGTTTCTCCTCCTACACTCTCGAAACACCTTTCTCAACTCTCTCCCCCAGCTCCCTGGAGCCGTCTTAGCCCTTCCCTCCCTCAACCACCTCCCAATTGATAATAGCAGCTCCCGGGTATGAGCTCCTTACTGCAGGCCAGGAACGAAGCTCACTGCTTTAAATTCATAGACCCCATCTACAGATAGGTAAACTGAGACTCTAAGAAGTAAGGCAATGTGTCTCATGCCCACATAGTCATCACCCAAGGCAGTGGCAGGTGCATCCCACTCATGGGCCCCCAGTCTTACACTCAGGTACCTCGGTTGCGATGGTGGAGGAGAACTCAGAGCGGTCGTAGTCCCAGCCCTGAGGGCAGGGCGCTGTGGAGGGCTCATCCTCCAGCTGCCCAGGGCTCTGACCCGCTCCCCAAAACGTGGTGTTGGGGAGGGCCTGGGAGTGGGTGAAATAGAGGCAGGAGCTGAGGGTGCCATCAGGCTCCTGGGGCAGGTGGGCCTCCAGCCATGCGTCCTGGTGGCTGAAGTTGGCCGGGGCACCGGGTAGCGCACAGCGGTGGGCAGGTACAGCTGCCAGGAAGACGGGCAGGAGGAAGTGCATGGGCAGCAGCACGCGGGGCAGGGCCAGCAGGGCCACGTTCCACAGCTGGAAGGGCCCAAAGCTGCCCACCTGGTCTAGCAGCTCCTCAAATCTCATGCCGCCCACCCACCAGCGGTTCTCAGTGTGGCCTTCCTCTGTAGGGCTCAGGGCAGCACTTGGACCCTTGGACTCTGGAGGCGGGAGCAGTTAGACTGAAGAGCAGAGAGCCTGCAGGCAGTATCCAGCCCTGGGGGCTGGGCCAGGACTGGGCCCTCCCTGATCACCAGGTCTTCAGGGATCCCTGCCTGTTGGGTCCAGAGCCTGGGGGAGGGACCGCCATCCATTCAGAGGTCACTGACTCTGTGGCTCTGGGACTTACAGATCGGTGCTCAGGGACCAAGTGGGCTAGTCTCGGGTTGCCATGTTGGGGTAGCTGGGTGTGTGGGAAGGGAGCCCCTAGACTCCAAGACTTCCTAAGAGGAGGAGTCCTCTGGGGCATGGTGACAACTCTCCTGGGATGCCCTTTGTTCTATGGAAGATTTAAGTTAGCCTTACCTAATGAAGGCACAGCTTGCCTGGGCCCCCAGGATTCCAGACTGAGGGCCAGGGGGCGCCTGGGGGGGCTCAGTTGGTTAAGCATCCAACAGGTGATTTCGGCTCAGGTCATGATCTCATGGGTCATTCAGCAGGGCGTCTTCTTCTCTCCCTCTGCCCCTCCCCTCACTCACTCTCTCTCTCTCTCCATCTCAAATAAATAAATAAATCTTTTTTTAAAAAGGGTGGGGGGTGGCACCTGGCTGGCTCACTGCCTTTGGCTCGGGTTGTGATCCCAGGACCCTGGTATTGGGCCCCGGGTCTGCCTCCCGGCTCAGTGGGGAGCCTGCTTGCTTCTCCCTCTCCCTCTGCCTGCCATTCCCCCTGCTTGTGCGCTCTATCTTAAATACATGCATACATACATACATACATACTGAAGGCCAGGCCCTGACCAGGTGAAGAGTTCTTTCTGCTGAGCCACAAAGCCGCCATATACCCTTAGGCCCCCAGCTGGAGCCTTATGCCCTGGCCTGAGACACACCTGGAACTGCCTGGGCAGCCTGGTCCATCTGGGTGATCCCAGACCCATCACTCTCCCACTTCCCATACACATAGTCCCTCCTGCCTGCCCCCTGCCCCTATTTTCGGAGCTTCCCCTTGGGGGATTGAGTGGGTAGGGAAAGAGAGGGCTCGCCATGGTCCCGCTATGGGTACCTGCAATGCCGAAGACTCGGGGTTTGTCTGATCTTCTACATTCAGTTCTTATTCACGGCGTCTGCAGCAAAAGCACGGCAGAGGCCAGCGATATCAGGTTTATTCTGATCTGCTTCTCCGAACTCTGGGTTCGCAGAGCTGGGAGGACATCAGATTTTTTTCTAAGGGCTCCAGATTTCTTTTTTTTTAAGATTTTATTTATTTATTCATGAGAGACAGAGAGAGAGACAGAGGCAGAGGGAGAAGCAGGTTCCCCGCGGAGCAGGGAGCCCGACGTGGGGCTCGATCCCAGGACTCTGGGATCATGACCGGAGCCGAAGGCAGACGCTGAACCGACTGAGCCACCCAGGCATCCCAGGGCTCCAGATTTCTAAGCAAATAGACTCCCCCCAAAAAGTGTGAAAAGCCCTAGTCTAATCTAGCCCTCACTTTGAACAGCTAAGGAAATGGGGGTGGGGGGTGCTTGCTGGGTCCACACAGTGGCACAGCTGGAGAGAAGACCAGGACCCTGCCTCTGGCCCAGGCCTTTGGCCCAAGCTGCTGGGCTCCCTGAGAAAGCTCCAGAAGGGAACTAACTCAGTGAGGTCAGGGTGTGTGGTCAGGGTGGTGCTAATAGCACGAGAGCGAGGGCAGTGGCAGGAGGCGATAATAGTCAGATATCCCAAGCCTTCAGCCGAGGACCCAGATGGCTCAACACAGCCCCTGCTCTCAGGGAGCGCAGTCTAGCGGGAGGGTTCAAACCAGGTGAACAAACCTCCCGGCCTCCGGTGTCACCCCTCTCAGCCCACTCTCTACACACCTGCCACAGTGGACATTTTATTTTATTTTATTTTATAACATTTTATTTATTTATTTATTTATTTGACAGAGAGAGACACCAGTGTGAGCAGGAACACCAGCAGGGGGAGCAGGAGAGGGAGAAGCAGGCTTCCCGCTGAGCAGGGAGCCCGATGCGGGGCTCGATCCCAGGACCCTGGGATCGTGACCTGAGCTGAAGGCAGACGCTTAAGGACTGAGCCACCCAGGCGCCACCACAGTGGACAATTTAAAACCCAAAGCTGACAGGACAATGGCTTGGGGCAAAGCCCCCCCTGCTGGAGGGTGAAAGCCCAGCTCCTTCCTTTGGCCCACACGATTCTCCCAAAGCTCAGCGCCCCCCTCAGCCTCCTCCTGGCCCTTCCACGGCATCCGCACTTCCCTCCAGTTCCCCAAACGCACCAGCCTGTCGGCACCTCACACCTTGGTGCGGTCCCCTGGACAGCCTTGGCCTCTCCCTCTTGTTCACCTGATGGCTGCCCAAGCTGCCCTGGAGACCAGCTCAGGAGGGACACAACCCCTGCCCCTCTTGCTCTCACCGACGTTTGACTTCTACACTGTTGGTTCCTCCCTCATTTAATACCACATAATCATATCATTTATGTAAAAATATAAAATACCAGGGCACCTGGCTGGCTCTGTTGGTAGAGCATTCGACTCTTGATCTCAGGGTCAGGAGTTCAAGCCCCATGTTGGGCGTAGAACCTACTTAAAATACAAATAAGTAAATATAAATAAATATGAATAAACAAGTAAAATACCACATTTCTTTGCAGCTTAGAGAACTAAGTTTTGCGGACATCTTACCTCTGTGGTCCATCCAGCGACTCCATGGGGAACACTCTGAAGTTTTCACAGCCAAAGAAACCACCAATGAGGCCAAGTCTGGGCATTGGCTGTGGTGCATTTTTGGGTTTTTTTCTCTCCTACCGTAACATGAGAAAGAGCTGATAGTCAGATAGTGGTTATCTCTCCCCTTATGCATTGGCTCCTAAGAAACTCAGATCTGAATCTTAGCCCCTTTCTATAGAGAGTGATTTGGTATTAATTGTACTCCTGGCTTCATCTTACTCTCTGCCCCCACCTCATATGGCATCTCTCCTCTCTAATGTCATCAAGGAGTGGTGGTAACAGTGACCATGATGTTTGGAGGCAGATGATGGAACTAGACAGGTAAGGTTGGAAATGCCAAAGGTCTAACCAGAGGGCAGATCAGCTCTAAATCACCAGTTGAGAGCTTGTTTTTAACTATCCTCATTCCTCTCCAACCGGGGAATCCAAACCTGAGCTCAGAGGCCACGCTGGAGGAAGCATTCATTTATACCAGACTAGATGAGAAGGAGAGCCTTGTGCACTGGAAAAAAATAGTAACTCCTTAGTTGAAATTATTGCTAGAACTGTTGGAGGGTTTGGGGAAGAATAAATTCCTAGGATAAACATTTCCCTATTTGGGATTGCTTGCAATATGGACTTCGTACACTTCAGGACTTCTTATCCTTTTGTCCCTCTCCACATTGAGTGACCTCAGATGACCTCCGTGTCTTAGTTGGGGCTTCACTGACCATTAGCCATGGCTACAACCCATGTAATTATTTCCTCCAATGATGATGGTGGTAATGATGGTGGAATTCCAACTGATGGTATCGATTGCAGTGATAAGTATGGTGATGGAATGGTGTAATCATGATCGAATGGGAATACTGATGGTAAACTGATGGTGATGGGAGTGATTGGGGCAGGGGTAAGGGGTATGAGGCTAGGATAGTGGTAATAGTGATGTGGTTGGTTATAAGGCAGTGGTGGTGACAAGGATTATGTGGTAGACGATAATGATGGTGGTGGTGGTGGTCATGATGAAGATGTGTAGGCTCCTTGAGAGCAAGAATCCTATCTCTCTTGTTACTCATTATGTCATCAAGGGCTAGTAGCATTGATGGTGATGTTGGTGGTGATGGTGGTAATGGAGGCTAGTTTGGGAGAAAGTATCTGTGATTTGAGTAATGATGGTGCTGGCAATAGAGTTAGAGGTGCGTAATGGATATAGAGATAGCGATTGTGGTAAAAATTGATGGTGGTGGTAATGGGCGGGATGTTATGCCACTTTGGGTTTAATGGTATATAGATGAGAAGGAATAGAGAAGATGCCACCTAGAGTTGATGAAAATGGGCTTGTATCATGTATCTCCCTGACCCATGGCCACATTCCCATGACCATGCAGCCTCCCCTCCCCCATCACCTCATCACCATGGGCAATGACATCTGCTAAGGACTTGAAGATCATCCTGACCATCCTTCAGTCTTGGGTTGGTCTCGGCTCTTATTCTGACCTTGACTCTTGATTAGCCAGTGGGAGAATCTCAGCAGGCCCCTGTGGCTGATGATGAGAGGCACACCCTCCACACTCCCACCCTGTCCCTCTTCTCCAGGGTAATCCCCAAGAGTCTCTTTCTACTAATAAAGCCCCCTCCAATGTCCTTGATCTTATGGCCCCTCTCTAGCCCCTGACTGAGCAACCTCGATGAAGTCACTTATTTCTCTGTGCCCCTGTCCTCAGAGCACTCTGGGCCATAGGACAGAAAAGAGAAATCTCTTTCTTGGGAAGTAGGGAGAAGGTCAGCCAGGACCTGGGCAGGTCCTCACCCATGGAGCATCAGGTAGGCTCTGACAGCTGTGTTGGACCTCAGGAGGTGAGCGTGCCTGGCAGGCCTCAGGCTTAGGGAGTGAGGAGGGCACAGATTCTCTATAACCCTCTAAAGCTGTCCTCCTTGGCACAACCTACCCCTGTCTCAGGCCTGGTGCCACCGCCTTTCACTCCTCTCTCTACTCCTCGATTCACACCTGTAACCACCACACTGAACCACATGCAGCTCTTACACCTCCACACCTGGCCCACACTACTCCTGCCAGGAATGTCCTCTCCTCATCATCAGTCCAACTTCAGTTTGTCCTTCAAAATTCAGTCTAAGAATCATATCCATCTGCGGGCCTTCCTCGAAGCTCCCAGGCTGGGCCCAGAGTCTCTGCCTGAGTGCATGTAGCACATGCCAAGTAAAAGTTAATTTAAAACCACCTCCTTGGGACGCCCGGGTGGCTCAGTCGGTTGAGTGTCTGCCTTCGGCTCAGGTCATGATCGTAGGGTCCTGGGATCGAGTCTCAGATCCGGCTCCCTGCTCCGCAGGGAGCCTGCTTCTCCCTCTGCCTCTGTCTCTCTCTCCCTCTCATGAATAAATAAATAAAATCTTTAAAAAATAAATAAATAAAACCACCTCCTTGAGGGCACAGTATGCTTTGTCTCAATTCTCTGATAAAGACCCATGTCTGGCATAGTTTCTGATACATGTGGAGCTCAGCAATGGCCTGAAGAATTAGTTGAATAAATGAATGACTGAAAGAATACTAAATAATGAATGAATAATCCCTGGCATTCGTTCTCAAAAATAGAACAAGAGACCATTTTTCATCTATTTGATTATTCTGGGGATTTTTCCTAGCACTAGACTTGAAGAGGAAAGCAAAGATTGGAGCCAGGATGTTAATTCTGACACTATTTGAAATAGTAAAAAGTTGGAAAGAATCTAATGAAAAATCAACTAAGGGACTAGTTAAATAAATTATGGAACATTCATGCCATGAACTACTATGTAGCCATTAAAAAGACCACGAGGATTCTCATACATTACTGGTGGGAACGTAAAATGGCACAACCACTGTGGAAATGTTTGGTAATTCCTCAAAATGTTAAACATAAAATTACCAAATGACCCAGCAATCTACTTCTAGGTATTTACCCGAGAGAAATGAAAACATTTGTCCAAACAAACACTTGGAAAAGAATATTCATAGCAGCATTTTTCATGATAGCCAAAAGTCGATCGAGTGATGAATGGATAAAATATGGTCTGTCCGCAGAATGGAATATGATTCAGCCATGAAAAGGAATGAAATACTGATAAATACTACAATAGGGATGAATCTCGAAAACAATGCTAAGTGAAAGATGGTAGTCACAAAGAGTCATATATTGTATGAAATGTATTTCATGTATTATATGAAATGTCCAAAATAGACAAATCTAAATAGAAACAGAAAGTAGATTAGTAGCTGCCTGGGGCTGAAGGGGTTGGGGAGATATGGGAGTGAATGCTAATGGATAAGGAGTTTCTTTTGGTGGTGATAGAAATGTTCTAAAATTGACTGTGGTGATGACTGCACAACTCTATGAATATACTACAAACTATATTTTAAGACATATCGTTGGGGGTGCGTGGGTGGCTCAGTTGGTTGGGCGACTGCGTTCGGCTCAGGTCATGATCCTGGAGTCCCGGGATCGAGTCCCGCATCGGGTTCCCTGCTCGGCAGGGAGTCTGCTTCTCCCTCTGACTCTCCCCCCTCTCATGTGCTCTCTCTCATTCTCTCTCTCTCAAATAAATAAATAAAATCTTTAAAAAAAAAAAAAGACATATCGTTGGGCATCAAAATTCGGTTTCAGAATAACAAGTATAACATGTTCTTCTATTTATGGGGGGGACAGGGAAGGAGGGAGGGAGAGAACTATTTTTTTTTTTTTAAAGATTGTATTTATTTATCTGACAGAGAGAGAGAGCACGCACAAGCAGGGGGAGCAGGCAGAGGGAAGGGGAGAAGCAGGCTCCCCACTGAGCAGGGAGCCGGACGCAAGACTCGATCCCAGGACTCTGGAATCATGACCTGAGCCGAAGACAAACGCATAACTGACTGAGCCACCCAGGCGTCCTGGGAGAGAGCTATTATTATAAACATAAAAATGGCGCGCCTGGGTGGCTCAGTCAGTTATGCATCTGCCTTCGGCTCAGGTCATGATCTCCAGGTCCTGGGATGGAGCCCCACATCAGGCTCCCTGCTCAGCAGGGAGTCTGCTTCTCCCTCTCCCTCTGCCTCTCCCCACTGCTCCTGCTCTCTCACTCTGTATCTCTGTCTGAAATGAATTTAAAGAAAAAAAAAATTAAACATAAAAAAGAAGTTATTGGGGAGCCTGGCTGGCTCAGTCAGTAGAGCATGTGACTCGATCTCAGGGTTGTGAGTTTGAGCCCCACGTTGGGTATAGAGATTACTTAAAATAAAATCTTTAAGGGAAGCCTAGGTGCTTCAGTCAGTTGGGCATCTGACTCTTGATTTCGGCCCAGGTCATGATCTCATTGGTGGTGGGATCAAGCCCCATGTTGAGTCCCCTGTTTGGGAATCCATGCTCAGCAGGGAGTCTGCTTAAGGATTCTCTCCCTCTGCCCCTCCTCCCTCCTCTTGCACGCACACTCGAGCGCTCTCTCTCTCTCTCTCTCTCTCTAAAATAAATAAATAAATCTTAAAATAAAACAAAATCTTAAAAAAAAAAAAGAAACCATTCGCAGGAGTTACCTCTAAATGATCAGATTCATGGACGGGGGGCGGTTCCTGTTTTATTTTATATGCTGTTTACATTTGTCTTTATACTACAAATATGATCTGTTTTTAACTTTTTTTTTTTTTTTTTTTTAGATTTTATTCATTTATTTGAGAGAGAGAGAGCACAGGCAGGGGGAGCGGCAGGCAGAGGGAGAGGGAGAAGCAGGATCCCCGCTGAGCAGGGAGCCCGATGTGGGACTCGATCCCAGGACCCGGGATCATGACCTGAGCTGAAAGCAGATGCTTAACCACTTAATGACTGAGCCACCCAGGCGCCCCTTGACTTTTTTTTTTTTTTTTTAAGATTTATTTATTTACTTGAGAGAAAGAGACAGCACACGCATGTGGGGGGGGTAGGAGGGGTAGAGGGAGAGAGAGAGAGTCTTAAGTAGACTCCCCGCTGAGCATAGAGTCGGATTTGGGGCTTGATCTCAAGACCCTGAGATCAGGGCCCTGAGATCACCACCCGCATGGAAACCAAGAGTCAGTCGCTTAATTGATGAAGCCACCCAAGAGCCTCTGCTTTTGACACTTTTTTTTTTTTAAGATTTTATTTATTTATTTGAGAGAGAGCGAAAGTGAGAGAGATCACAGAGGGAGAGGGAGAAGCAGACTCCCCGCCAAGCAGAGAGCCAGTCCCGGGACCTGATCCCAGGATCCCGGGATCACGACTCGAGCCGAAGGCAGACGCCTAACTGACTCAGCCACCCAGGCGCCCCATGCTTTTGACATTTCTAAACAAGAAGGAAGCTGAAAGCATGTGGAAGCCCCACTGATGTCTTGTAAATTAGGACCTAGAGCCCCCTGGCACGCATGTTGGAAGCAAGGGGATCCCAGGAGGAGGCAAGGGCAGGAACAGGAGACGGTTACACAGCTTCTGGAACGTCCGAGCTGCACCTTCGTGGTTTTCTCAGAGGGAAAGCAGAACTTCAGACCTAGGGCCCTTTTACCTCTGATCCCAGGCACAGCCAGGAGCGTGTCCTGGGACAGAAATTGTCTAGGTATTGCCTAGGTGAAAATGTTACACCCGCTGAATGTAGGGTCCAAAAGGCAAAAGGTACAGCAAGTACCCTGCAGAAAAGCCTCCCTTCCCCCTCAGCCTTCCTCCCTGAAGCAACCAGACACCCCTCACTCATCTAAATAGCTGCACATTATACACACGGCTCTCTCATGTGTTCTTAGTCTTGGACACCAGTCCTTAAGTGTATACAAAGCGTATACACCCCCTTCACCGTAGAGCCTCACAGGACTCTGTGATGGGGTCCCCGTCGTGCGGGAGGCCATGCTGTACTAATCAATCCCAATTAGCGGACACTTAGACGCTTCTGCACTTTTTTAAAAGAAGTCTCCACGCCCAACATGGGGCCAGAACCCGCGACCCCGAGATCAAGATACCAGATGAGTTTGTGCCAGTCTAACAAAAAAGCTCCCATTTCCAGACGTCTTGAGTGTGAGATCGCGGCTGAGGCTCTGAGGCTTTGTGGAGTTCCGTGCAGAATACTGCAGTGAGTAACTTTGGACACATGGAGTTTTGCAAGTCTACGCGGCCATGATAGGATACGTTTCTAGAAGTGAAGATGCTAGGTCATAGGCTACATTCATTTATAATTTCCATAGATGTTGCTAGAATAATGGCCATTGTTTCTCTTTGCCTGTGAGCTGCTTAGCTTTATGATTTTCCAAACACTCACTTGTGTCTGTTAACTTCAGGGCCATGAAAATTCTTCCTTCCTCCCTCCCTCTCAGCTGGCACCAAGCCAGGGGACTCAGTCTCTGGCCCTTGGAGAGACAGCTGGGGAGCTGAGAGCTTGCAGGCTTTGCCGTCAGAAACAGAGGGCAGCCCTCTTCATCCGGTGTGACCCTGTATCTGTCTTGTCCTCAGCTTCTGTTTCCATCTCTGTAGAGACAACCTGCCTCCATGACAGTCCCTCCCAACTTGCCCACCAACCAGCACTCTTCCCTGCTGCCCACCTCCAGCCCCAGGACCTGGGCTTTGCCCTCTTCCCCAAAGGAAGAAGAGTCCAGGCCAACTGAACGAAAGGTCCACAGGCTTTTTAATGGTGTGATGGCTACTTCCCTTCCAAGACCCGATCTAATCATGACAGCGGCTTCCAGGGTGTCGGGGTGGGGGTGGGCAGGTGCAGGGTATGGTCAGAGGCCATGCAGTGACTGGGAAGAGGTGGGGGAGGGTGTTACATTCTGTTTGGCGTGTAAACATTCTTCAGTGGCTTCCCTGGGGGAGGGGGAGGGCATCTCCCTGCCCCCCACTCCATGCCCGCCAGGGCTGATCCCCGGAGCTGAGAAGACTGAGCCAGGCCCCAGTGAGGGGCTGGGAAAGGGGGAGCCCACGTGCCTGGGGCACGACCCTTCTCCTGCACCCGCTTCGTGCACAGTGTGGCTTGGGAGGGGAGGCATGTTCTGGGGGTGAGCAGACCTGCCTCTGAGCCAATGACACAGGCTGTGGCGATGAGAAAGTTATAGAGGGGTGAGGTGGTGGTGGACGTGGTGGTGTGACACTCTTTTACAGGGAACGGGTTCAGGACCAGGAGGCCTTGGTGGAAGGGATGAGTGCTCGAGGGGGAAGAGGCTGCAGCTGGGGGTGGGGACACTGGGAGGTGTGGTTTCCTCTGCCTTGGATCCTTCCTGGGGAGAGGAGCAGAGTCAGTCCCCTGGTCCCCTCCCACACTCGTCCCTTCCCTTCCTCCCCCACCTCGGTGACATTCAATGACGCAGAGGCCTGAGGTCAGATGGGAGCCCTAGGGAGGTCTGGAATCCCAAGAGCAGACAGGGTTTTGCGTCTCTGCCCAGCTCCAGTGCTGTATGAAGCTGGGGGTGGGATAGGCCTGGGGATCTCTCAGGCGGCCCCCTTTTCATCCCAACACCAAACCAGGGTGTTGTTGGTCCTGGGGCAGGGGTGAAGCTGGGGGCCCTACATTCACGGTTCGGTTGGTGGCAAGGAGCAGGCCCAGGACCTGGGCACCGGGGGTCATGCCCTGGTCCCCACCTGGCAGGAGCTGATTGTCATTCGGAGAAGCTCTAGGTGGGAGGGAGTGGCCCCTCTTCCACCCCCTCTGCTGGACCCAGAGGGCAGTAGAGGCCTTGGGAGGGTCTCGGGTTGACAAAGAGGGCTCTGTCCGGAGAGGTTTCCTGAGTGTTCTGGGAGCTTCTGCGTCAGCATGAGATGGACCTCGAAGGCCGTCCACCCTGGAGTCCTCCCCTGGGCTGGATTGCAGAGGAGCCACCACCTCGGTGTGGAAACAGCTGCCCAAGCCTGCTGACTCTCCAAGAGGGGCTTCAGCTGGCACCACCAGGCTGCTTCCAGAGCCAACTTCCTCACCGGCGTCCTTCTAAGCGATGGTGGCTGGATGCTGCCAGGCCACTGGGGCATGTCGGGGCCTTTCCTCCTCTTCCTCTGGTTGCCTTGCCTTGCTCTCTGGGAACCAGAGAACAGAGGGGCCAGGCCAGAGGACAGAGGCTGAGGGTGCTGAGGATGGAGGAGGCCTGCAGGGGACCTGTCCCAGATAGACAGAGTTGGCTGTCCCTTCCGCAGCCAGTGTGCCGCTTGGCCCAGACAGAGGCGGTTGAGGCTCGTGATGAGGTGGGATGAGCCATGCAGGAGCCAGACCCAGGAGGAAGCCCCATTTCCATTCATGGAGCAGCACAGCCCTCACCCTCTGCAGGGACAACTCAGCTGCATGGGTTGGGGTTAGTACAAGAGGGGACAGGCTGAAGGCTTAGCTGGGGGAGAAGGGGACTTGGGCCGGACCCATCACACAAGCACACAATCTGGAAGTTAGAAGGGCCTTTCTGCCTTGAGTCCAGGGGCCAGCTCTCTGTCTGCCTGTTTCTGCTCTCTCTGCCCACTGGGGGGGATAACGGTCTGATCCAGCCCCCTCCCCACCCCCAGGAGGACAGAAAAGGTGCCCCGGCCTGAACTGAGTCCCTGAATCTCTAAACAGCCAGTGCAGAGAAGATGAAAACCAGCCATTCTCCACCTCCACTGAACTCAGGAGAGAGGGAAGTCGGCTGAAACTGCAGCAGGCAGGATTGAGGTTAGATGGCAAGAAGGAATTCCTGATGGTGAGGGGTCCTGAGCACTAGATCAGGAGGCCAAGGGAGGGGGTGAAACCTTTTTTAAAGCCCCCCTCCAACTTCCCATTGGGAAACACGTGCCCAGAAAGGCAGCCCACACACACTCTATGGTTCCCACTGAGGACCCACCCAAATTTGGGGGGAGGAGGACTTTGCACCCCAGGGGTGCAGGACAGCAGCCCCCCAATCACCTGCCCACTGCTTCCGACAGGGGTGTCCAGGATGGAGCTGACTTTGGGGCTGGTCAGACCTGCCCCCTCACACCTGAGTAGACCAATGGCCCCTAGGTCCCAGCTCCCCAACCCCAGCCTGGCAGCTGAGAAGAGGCTTTTTGGCCCCTGGGGGGGAGGGGGCAGTGGGGAGGGTAGGCTGGAGCTTCCACTTCCGGAATTTGAGGCTGCCTTTCTGAAAACGGGAGTGGGTGGGCTTGGGCTGGGAGAAGGCCAGGAGGAGGGAAAGGCGCCGCAGGAGGTGTAAGCAGAGGTCCCTGGGGGGAGCACGGAGAGCAGCAGCGGCCTGGCGGGTGGGGGCGGGGGACGTCCCCATGAGTGGAGTCCTCGGTGAAAAAGTGGCTGAGCCTTCCCCGGGGCGGAGGGTGAGCCTGCCCCACCCGAAGGGCGGCAGGGGGAGGGCAGGGGTCACGGAGAGGGGGCGGAGGACCGGGAGGCGGGCCCTCCCCCCGCAGCGCGGCGGCCCCCTCGGGGCCAGGCCGGCGCGCGTCCTCGCGGGTGCAGGCGGGAAGCTGGGGCCGCGGGTGGCGCGCGTCAGGCGCGTAAGGCTGTGCTGGGAGCTGTTTCAGTGTGGCCGGCTGCGGGTGGGGGGCCGGGGTGAGGGTGGGGGGCCGCGGAGAGCCGCGCGCGTCATTATCTGGCCCCGGCCCGGCCCTCCGCGACCCCCGCCCGGCCTTTGGTTGCTGCGCGCTGAGTCTGGAGTTTCCCTCTGGGTCCTTTCTTGGGGCCCCCCGGGGAGGGGGTGCCATCAGGCTGGGCCCGCGCCTGCGGGGCGCCCCGGGGCGGGGGCCCCGCGGGCCGGGCCTGGTGCGAGGGGGAGGAGCTCTCCTTGCGGGACAGGGACTGGCTCCGGGGGGACGCGTTGGGGTGGCGCGGCGCGGCGGAGGCGGAGGGGCCTGGACTGCGCGGGGCGGGGGGCCTGGCGCCGGCTGGGGCTCTCCCGGGCCCCGGGCCCCGGCCGGGGGGCTGTTTGGGGCGGAGGTCAGCAGCCACGGCCGACCCTGGAGGCTTCTGCAGCTGGAGCCTGCGGGACGGAGGCGGGGGGCGGGCGGAAGGCAAGAGAAAAGAGGAGGGCAAAGAAACAAAAAAGGAGAGACAGTTTCAGAATCGCTGAGCACTGAGCCCTGGAGCCCTGCGTCTTCGGAGCTGGGTGAGGCTGTGGAGACCAGGGCACAGGTGGATAAACTAGGACTGGTGCTCCATCCTCCAGGGCAGGACCTCTAGGGGCCACACACTCCCGGGCTGCTACCTGAGAGCCTGCTGCAGGCTTTCTTGGACCTGTTTCATCTTTAAAATTCTCATGGAGGGGCGCCTGGGTGGCTGAGTTGGTTAAGCAACTGCCTTCGGCTCAGGTCATGATCCTGGAGTCCCGGGATCGAGTCCCGCATCGGGCTCCCAGCTCGGCAGGGAGTCTGCTTCTCCCTCGGACCCTCTCATGCTCTATCTCATCCTCTGTCTCAAATAAATAAATAAATAAAATCTTTAAAAATAATAAAATAAAATAAAATTCTCATGGATTTTACATTCTACTCTATCACATACCCGTTTACATATGAAGAACGTTTTCTCGCAACGACTCTGGTCTTTATCCTTTGGCCTCAAATGCCTCCCGGCACACCAGAGGCTGTGTGTGAGTCTCACTGGCCCCCATTAACCTTTCCCAAGCTTGGCCTCCCTGGCGACCCCTCTAGACATGTGCACTGTAGCCACTCCCTTGAGCCCAGTGACAGGGCTGGAACCTGAGTCAGAAGAGGCGCTTGGTTGGGGACGTGGTGAACAGGAGGGGTGGCCGAGGGTCCCTCCTGCATCCTCACTAGGCCCTAACCTTGGCTCCGGGGAAGCTCCTGCCGGGGGAGGCCTTCTGTGGTCACCCTCCGCCCACCCTAGGGCTGGCAGCCGTTTCTCACCTGCTGGTGATGGCTGTGTCGGAGGCGGGGGCAGCGCCATGGGGGCTGCCCGCGGACTGCTGCTGGGCCGCGGCGGGCGTGGGCATGCGGATGCTGATGGGGCGGGGAATCCGGCTCCGGGTGGCGGCGGCGCCCCCGGCCTTCCTGGGGGCAGCGGGCTCCGAGGCAGGCGTGTCCTCCTCGGAGCCCGTGCCCGAGAGCGTCTCCGAGGCCCGGCGCTGCTCCTCACTGGAGGAGGACGAGGCCCCAGAGGCCAGCCGCAACAGCAGGCGGCCCTGCCTCTTCTCCATCACCAGCCTCGCCAGGTCCTGCTGTGGCCGGGCCCTCTTGCCCCACCGCTCTCTGGCGGACAGGGAGCCGGAGGGCTCCGAGCCCGTGTCCTCCTCCGACAGCAGGACAGGGATCCGGCTCCTGGGGCGGGGGCCTGCCGTGGCATGGCGGCTGGGGGAGACGGTGGCCAGTTTCTCGGGGCCTGGCTCCAGCGGGGACGCTGGGGCCGGCCCGTTGGCAAGGGCTGGGCCATTGGGCAGTGAGTCTGTGGCCGCCTCCACGGGGGTGTCCCCGGGGGGGCCAGTCGGAGCACAGCTCTCCAGCCCTGCCTGGGCGATGCCGTTCTCCAGGGGCACGGAGGCCCCCTCCTCCACAGCCCTCCCATCAGAGGGTGCCTCCAGGCCCAGCTCACCCCCAGGGCCCAGCTCCTCAGGCCGGGAGGCTTGTCCACCGGAAGACATGACATTGAGGTGGGTTTTCTCCGCAATGTGCACAAAGGTCCTCTCAACTTTGGTGAAGGGTGAGGAGGTGACTGCCACTCCTCCTGCCCCTGCGGTCACTGCCCCGGCCCCTGGCCCTGTCCCGGGTCCAGGGGGCTTGGGCTCAGACTTGAGGACAGAGGACAGGGTGCCCGGCTCAGACACGTCCAGCTGGCTGCCGGTGGGCTGGGGCCGCTCTTGCTGAGGAGTGAGGGCAGCCAGAGTGCCCAGGTCAGGGTCGGGGGCCAGGTCGGCGGCGACGGGCGACTTCTTCATGTCGCCAGGGGAGACGAGCACCAGCGTTTTGGAGCCCTCCTCAGGCTCCAGGTCCCCGTCGGCCATGGAGGCCCGGCCCCTGGACTCCTTCTGGTCGTCAGCCAGCAGCGTGGATGGGGCACCCTCCTGACTGCGGTCCGTGCTCCTTTCACTGCCATCACTGCTGCAGCCGCTGCGAGGCCCCAGCACCTCCCCTGGAGCCACTGCCTCCTCCCCCTCCTCCCCTTCCTCCTCCTCCTCGCCCTCCTCCTCCTCCTCCTCCTCGTCTTCCTCTTCCTCCTCCTCCTCCTCGACTTCCTCCTCCTCCTCTTCCTCCTCTTCCTCCTCTTCCTCCTCTTCTTCCTCCTCTTCCTCTTCCTCCTTCCCATTAGCTTGGGGCTGAACTGTTGCCAGTGGGACCTGGGGGGTGGTGAGCAGCATGTGGGAGAAGCCCACCCTCCGGACCCTGTTGAGCAACCGAGCCCGTTCTCGGTAATCAGAGAGATCTTTCTTGAAGTCCTGGTAGGGCAGGCTCAGAGGCACAGCTCGCGGGAGACCATTGACCTCAAACGGGGGCGCCACGGAGAACACCTGCAAGGGGCACACACAGGGACTCGCTGATGTCACCCGCCCTGCAGGGCCCAGCGGCTCGGGGACTGCACCCACAAGCCGGGAGGCCCATGTGCCTAGGCGCATGCACCAGAGCGTGTGTTCCGTGAGGATGGGCACTGGGTCTGTTTTGTCCATTGCTCTATCCCCCAAGGCCTAGAAGGGTCCCTGGCACGTAGTGAGTGCTCAGGAAATCTCTGAGGAAGGAGTGTGTGCATGCTCCATTTCCCCTGAGGTTTCTCTGTCTCCCGTCTCCCATCTCCCTCCCATCCCCCTCCCTCTCTTCCCCAGAGCCAGCTCTAGTTCAGTCAACAGAAGACAATGACACCTGCAAGGCGTCAGAGCCACCATGTAGATCAACTCTCCCTTTGACAGAGGAGGAAACCAGGTCCAAAGAGGAGCGGCAAGCGTCCAGGTCCGGACACGGTTTCTCTGCAGCCAGGGAGCTGGCCGCCAGGGCCATCAGAGCCTATGCAGGACCAGGTCCAAGTTCGCCTGCTCTCCACACCCCCAAATGCAGGCTGGGCGCCCCTGGAGCTCCGCCCCCCCCTTCCCTCCTGCCCCTTCCCAGCCTGTCGGTCAGGAATTGTCCAGCCCTCTCTGGGTGTGTGTTAAGTGCACACCTCATCCGGGAATCCGCAGCCAGCTTGTGAAGGGCAGTTTCTGTCCACTTATTAAGTTTTCCCCTTTTGAAGCTTTGGGCTGAGCCCTTGGCAATGGGATGGCCTGTTCTCGGCTTTCTGGACTCCTGCCACGTCTCCCCTTAGCCTCCTTCCTTCCAGACTAGAAAAGCCTGATCACCCTGTCAGGACCTCAGCGCTTGCATCTCCTCCAGCTCTGCCCTAGTCCGCACACGCGCGCACACGCACAACTCCCAGCACCCCCAGGGCACCAGGCCTCATCGGGGCTGACACCGCTTTGTTTCAGGTGGGGAGGGTGCTGACGGCGTCCAGTGCTTTGTCGGCCTTTCTGAACATGCTGGACCTTGTCTTCCTAAACACAGCCCATCCAGATCGGGAGCCCCAGAGATCTGACACCTCCAACACCTGCAGGTGCCATCCAGACTTGCAGGGAGTCCTGCTGAGTATTCTTCAACATCTGAGTCTGCTGCCTCAGCTCCAGGGGCACAGCCCTATCCTGCCTGGGGCTTCCCCAGCCACTGGCCTGTCTTCTCCTGCCCACATTGCCCATCTATCCTTCCTACAGCTGCTAGAGTGATCTTCCCGAAACTTAAAGCTGATCCTATCTCTCTGCTTCAAACATGCAGCAGCCTACAGTAGCCCCCACGGTCCTCAGAGGACAGTTCCAATTCTTGGTTTGGCACGTGGCAATGCTGCCCCGCCCTTGTGGTCTGGCTCCTCCCTTCTTCTCTGACCTCACTTCTAGCAGCGCCCTGGGATCCCTGCCCTGGGCGCTTGCCATGCTGATGCCCCCAGCAGTTCCCTAAGTGCTCGACACTTCTCACACCGCTGTCTATCCCTCTGACTGGGGTCCCTGTCACTCCCTCTATTCACATGACAAATACCTGTCCTTCCTCCAGGACTGAGCTCAACCAGCCTTCCAGAAAACCTTCCTGTCCACCTGCCGAGCAGGCATCATCACCCTCCTTTCTACTTGTTTTCCCACATCCTTCCACTAGAGGCTTCACTGAACCCCTTGAGGGCCTGGCCTTGCCTTTTCTATCTATCTTTCTTTCTAGAAGAAGTCCTGGAATGTCTACCGTCCTGGCCACCGTGGTAGAGGCTGTGAATCTGTGGATCACGTATCGAACAAGACAGATGTGGTCCTTGTTTTCACAGAGTGTAGCAGTCTCTCTATTAGGAAATGAAATGGGTTTGCAACGACGTGGATGGAACTAGAGAGTATTATGCTAAGCGGAATAAGTCAATCAGAGAAAGACAATTATCATATGATCTCACTCATATGTGGAATTTAAGAAACAAAACAGAATATCATAGGGGAAAGGAGGGGAAAATAAAATAAGACGAAACCAGAGAGGGAGACAAAACAACCATAAGAGACTCAGTCATAGGAAACAAACTGAGGGTTGCTGGGGAGGGGGGGGCAATGGAATGATGGGCATTAAGGAGGGCACGTGATGTAATGAGCACCTGGCGTTATGTGAGACTGATGAATCACTGACCTCTACCTCTGAAATCGATAATACACTGTATGTTAACTAATTGAATTTAAATGAAAAAAAAAAACCCACTACATTTGACCAAAAAAAGGGGGGGGGGATGAAATTGGGATAATGCGCACTCCACAGAGGTTGTGATCATAAATGAGGTCAGATAAGCAATGGGTCTGGCATATAGCAGTTGCTCAATAAATGTCAGCTCCCTCCCACCCTGCCTCCCGCCCATTTGCCCTGCTCCTCTGCTTTGGAGATCACTGCTTCCCCCTCCAGCCCCAGCAATGCCTGGATGCCACACCCATGGCAGAGAGGGTGGTGAGAAAAGGAGGGGCTCTCTCAGCTGAGGTCTCTGTGCAAACAGCCCAAAGGTGGGTGGAGGGGAAGGCAGGAGTCCCCAAAGCTGAGGATCTGCCCAAGGCTGTGACTTCTCCCTTCCTCAACTGCCATGATCTTTCTCATGATCAGACCATCCAGGAGGACGTGATAAGGGGGGGGGGTGCAAGATGGGGTAGCATCAGACCCCAGACAGGACCCTTGCCCACCCTGTCTGAGCCAAGCAGGGGACTTCCTTAGAGCTTTGTCTTCTTCACATCCAGGCCAGAATTCCCCAGTAATCGTTCTCTTTTTCTACACCCTTCATTCTTCATTCATTCATTCATTCAGCAAACATTAAGCCCTGGTTCTGTGCCAGGCTGTGTGCTGGGGCGCTCTGCCATGTTTAGTTACCAACAGTAAGGCTCAAGATGACTAGCAGAGGTGGAGGGGGTGCTGTGAGATCCTGGGTGAGTCGTGACCGTGGCGTATGTGCTACAGACACGGAGCTCTGATCATGTCTCCCTCCCTGTCCAGCTCAGAAATCACCCACCCAACACCAGATGCGTCCCACCCAGCACCTCTGCCTATTTTCCCTGTCCCACCTCTGACACTTGGAGCATCCCTGGCAGAACTACCTTTTTCTCTGGCCAGGCCCCGGATCTCTTTAGAAAAGCCCCATCCATAGGACGGACCCTCCGCTTACAGTGTCCTTGTTACATGATCATAGCTGGAACCCTCTGAAAGCCCTCCCCTTCTGTTACACGGGAGGGGGAATGAGGACTGAAATCAGGCAGCAGTGACAAGGTTAGATTAGGACACAGCCTGGAGAGAGGCATGCCCTCTCTCTCTGGCACGCCCACTTCACAAAGCACATCAACCAAGGTGGCTCGGAACCCCAAACTCTTTCCATCGCCTCATTGGCCTCCCACCTTCCCATGCAGGGAACCTGGGACCCTGTGCCCTTTAGCAGGAAGAGCCATGAACCTCAGAGTGGGGACAGCTTTGCCCTAAGTATCACTGACAAGCCCACGAGCATCTGGACCTGCTGGGTTTTCCATTTCAGAATCCCTCCACCCGGGCGCCTGGGTGGCTCAGTTGGTTAAGCGACTGCCTTCGGCTCGGGTCATGATCCTGGAGTCCCGGGATCGAGTCCCACATCGGGCTCCCTGCTCGGCAGGGAGTCTGCTTCTCCCTCTGACCCTCCTCCCTCTCATGCTCTCTGTCTCTCATTCTCTCTGTCTCAAATAAATAAAATCTTTAAAAAAAAAAAAAAAAAAAGAATCCCTCCACCCCTCCCCATCTGGCTCCTTGTTGGGGAGGGCAGGCCTGGGCTCAAGGTCCTCCCTCCTCAGAGAGTGGGAAGTCCTCCTTCACCCTCTCCCAACCTCTCCTGAATGCCCGTGCCCAGCAAATATTCAATCATTCACCCACACCATCCTGTGCTCTTTCATTCAGCCAGTGATCCTTAGATGGCCTCTGTGTGCTTGGTCCAGTAGGCTTGCAAACACCACGGGAGGGGGACACCAGTGACCCCCTCCCATTCCAGCTCAGAGGGCAGCAAGTGTACTGGGTGTCAGCAAGGGGAAATCAGGGCCTGGGGGAACTCACACCTTCCTACTCCCTTCCCAGAGCAGCGACCCTTTATGATTCCAATTTGCTTATTGTGGTTCTGCAGCTTGGCTTGGCGCAGCATTATCTGGGGGTGCTTTTAAACCTACAGAGCCCTGAGTCCTACTCCCCCTGCCCCCAGATTCTGTAGGTCCAAGATGAGGCGCAGAAATCTCTCTGTTTTACAGCTCCCTGGTGATTCTGATGGGGTTTGGCCAAAGGCGGATGCGGTAGGGGTCAATCATAGAGGAGGGGAGGCAGGCCACTGGAGCTGAGACCCTCAGAGAGAAGGAAAGCCCTAGCCGTCCCCTTGCCTCCGCTGAGCCCAGACCCAAAGGCTGTGGCCTCACCAACTTCAGAGCCCCGCCAAGTCCATGTTTACTCCAGTCAGCAGGGAAAGCGGAGGGAGGTGGATGGACCAGACTCTGATCTTTCGATGCCACCACAACCCGGCTCTCCTCAGCCTTGACTTGTCTGACACCAGGGGCGGGTTAGTCTGCACATCCCCGTTCCCCAGACAGAGTACAGAGAGCGGCTCTCCTGCTTGGACCCTGGCCAAGCCCAGACACTGCACACTGCACTTAGGCCCACAGTCCCAAGGTCAAAGAAGGGAGGCTGCTGAGTGACCAAAGCTGGAGGATGGGCCCTGACCCCTTCCCCCTCCCCAGCAAGCCTCTCACAGCAGTGCGCCCCTTCCTCCTCCCTCAGCAGCCACCCCAGGCACCCTTCCCATCTCTCCTCCTCCCCAGGGGAGCCCCCGATTGCCATCATTGCCCCACAGGAAAACAGAAGAAGTCGGCAGCGCAGCCCCCTCTGCCCACCACCACCTTTCCCAGATTTCTCACCTGTCTGTCTGTCTGGGTCTGCACTCTCAAACTACATCTGCCAAGCCAGGAGCCCTCCCTCTGCTCCTCCACCCCACACCTAGGAGTGCCACTCACCCTGGTGCACTGGCCATTGACAGTCATCTGGGTGGAAAGACTAAGATGACCAGAGAAGGCGGCTGTCGCGGCCCTAGGTCTTTACAGATCTTCGCACACCTGACTCCCAGATCTCAGTGTCCCCAACCCATCCTCACCTGTCCTGGGCAAGGAGCTGACAGCATGGGAACATTCTAAATGCTCCAGGGGTCAAGAAATGCAGCTGTAGCTTGCCCTTCTTCTGCCCCCACACTTGCTTTAGGCCCCAAGGAGTAAAGTGTGGCCTGGTGACAGCACCCCAACCCCACCCCCAGGCTCTGCACAATCCGCTCTCTCGCTGATCCCCCTGGATAGACCATTCTCCCCCAGGCCAGAGCTATCTCCGATCCCCCATCAGAGCAGAGGGGCAGGGAAAGGCTCGCAGGGTCCCTTCACAGGGCTCTCTGGCTTCCTCCTTCCCACCACACACACACACACACACACACACACACACACACACACACACACACACACACACGGCTTCAATAGACTGATCCACAGAGAACAGATCTAGGTGCCCACCTCCCTACTTCCCATCCCTCCTCCAGCAAGTTGGCAATTTGGAGTCGGGGCCCCAGAGACCAGGGTCCCTGCCCTCCGCCCATCCAGTGGTGGGTTAGGAAGAAGGATGAAAAGAAAGCAGGCGAGGCGCAGGTTCCTGGAAGGCGTTTTTAATCAGGATTTGGTAGTACACAAGCTCTCCGGATTGTCTGCATTAACATACAGGGACTTAAAAAGGCACAAGATCCCTCGCACAGCGACGCGTGACGGCGGGGCGCCCCCACCCCCGCCCGTGCGCGGCCGTGTGCGTGTGGGTGCGTGTCCGTGTCCCACCCCCGTGGCGGCGCCGCGCGTGTGCGTGTCGGTTTCAAGTGTTGGATTTGTACAGTACTTGCAGTCTAGGGGCGGGGGCTCAGTGCATGCTTCTCCACCCGGGCCCAGGGCCCCCCGACGCCGCTATGTACGCTGAGGACGCACCCCGGAGAGAAAGAGGAAGAGGAAAAAAAGCGTCCCGTCTTTTTGTGTGTGTGTGTGTGTGTGTAGTTTTGAGTTTTTCGTGCATGCTTACGCTGGCCGGGGTCGGGGAATAGTGCAAGCTTATAATACAGTATTATTGCAGTACAAAAAGGGGAGGGGTATGATGGGATGTTTAGGAATAAACTGGCTGGAATTCGGGACTTCCGGAAGGGTCCTCTCCCCAACCCCCTTCCCATCCCTCTCTCCCCTCCCCACCACGATTAGGAAGCGTCTCCCCACGCTGGGAGGGGATCCTCGGGTCCCTGGAAGGAAGGAGCTCAGCTGGGCCCCGGCTGAGCTTCCCCCCTCCCACCCGTCCCACCTCTTAGGGGGCAGGGGCCAGCCCTCTCCTTGCTAAATACTGTCAAACATTAGGGCCCCCAACCCCGCCTGCTCCCCAACGGAAGCCCCTCCAATGAGGGGAGGAGGGGTCGACGGAGCAAGTGCAAAGGAAGCAGATGTTGGTCCCTGAGTTTTATTTTCGGGGGTGGGGAGGGAGAAGAGCTGGAAGTGGGGGCGTGTTTGGGGACCCCCAGGGCCCTCAGTCGTGGAGTGGGGTGGGGCAGGAGACACGGACGTAAAGGAGAGGGCAAAAAGGGGGTGTTGGGTCGCTCTGAGAGACCTAGCTAGGCTCAAAGCTTTGCTCCCCCTCAACTCTGGGCTCTTTGGCATCCAACTGCAAGGCCAATTATGGGGGCGGGGGGAGGCTGTGGGCGGTGAGGTAACAGGCATCGGGGGTGGGGCGACGGGGGCCCTTCGAGCCGGGAGAACCGGCCAGCTTCCCTCCCAGCCCCTCGTCTGCACCCCGGCCCTGGAAGCACTGAGGGGCGAGCCCCAGGCCGCGAGGCCGAGGAGGGGAAAGCAAACACAAAGTTGGCGCGAGGGCGGGGCGGCAGGGGGGCTACCCGGGAGCGGGGGGTGGGGGGTGGGGGGTGGGGAGGGACACTTTAGCAGCAGGCAGCTCGGCGGGGGCGCGCGCGGAGGCGGGGCTGGGGGCGGGGGCGGGGCTCGGAGGCCGGCCGGTACCCTGGTCGCGCGCGTAGCAGCGAGTTAAAAGGACGGACGGTACATTCGTGGCGCGCGGGCCGCGGGGGCGGGCGTGTGGGGGCGGGTCCCGGGGGCGGGAACGGAGTGGAAGTGGTGGTTGGGGTCCTGTTACAGTAGAGTTAGAAACCTGCGGGGCGCCTGGGTGGCTCAGTCGGTTGAGCGACTGCCTTCGGCTCAGGTCATGATCCCAGGGTCCTAGGATCGAGTCCCACATCGGGCTCCCTGCTCTGCGGGGAGCCTGCTTCTCCCTCTCCCTCTCCCCCTGCTTGTGTTCCCTCTCTCGCTGTGTCTCTCTCTGTCAAATAAATAAATAAAATCTTTAAAAAAAAAAAAAAAAAAAAGAAACCTGCGAGAGGTGCCCGGAAACGCGATCTTTGTGCTCTCCTAGCTGGGGGGCTGCTAGTTTGTTGTCCGGAGAGTGGATGAAATGTGCGCGCAGCTATGGAGTGTGCGTGTGCGTGTGTGTGAGGGCCAGTTAGTCGTGGCAAGGTGAACCCCACCCCCCGCACCCGCAAAGCCTGTGCAGGTAGAAGGGAGGGTAAGTGGTGGGACTGACGGCGGAGCCAAGTGCTAGGAGAGATCCAGGAAGGTTCCCATAGTCCTTTGGGCTTCGTTGCCCCTCCTCCCCCACTGCTTCTCAACTCTTTACTTGGGGGAAGGGGCCCACTTCGGCTCCGGGGCGCCCTGGGCTGGGAAGCCCTGGGCTGGGAAGCCGACTGGGTGGTATGGAGAACCGCTGGGGATATTTGAGGAATGTGGTCCTCAGGCTGGGGGCCTCTCCCTTAGGGAGAAGGATGCTTTAAAAATTTCAGAGGCTGACCCGCTAGTCCCAGGGGACACTTCTGTCCCTAATGGGAATAATGCAAACTTTGGGGACACGCCCCCCAACTTAAGGAGAGTGATTTGCCACTCCTTGTTACCAAGGTGCTGGCTACTGTATGGGGTGGGCTGATTCCTGCCCTTTGGGTTGGAATCTCAGTGGAGTTTGGGGTAGGGTGGGGTGATGTTCAGGCCCTCCTTAGGGGTCTGTGCTTCCATCCTCAGGTACCAAAGCAACCCAAAGACAGCAGAGGATATTCCATCCTCACACAGCCAGGGGTCCCTACACACTCTTAAGCATGGTCTCCCCTGCCCACTCAATATAGACACATTTGCCACAGCTCCTCTACCATCCAGTGGCCCAAGCTCCCCCCACCACTGCCTGGACACACAGCACCACCCCTCCCCAGAAAAAGGGACCTAGGCAGGGCAGAGGAGAGAAAAGGAGGGTCCTGGGACCCTCTACAGAGAGGAGGACCCCTACCTTTTCCTGTGATTGAAGGGGTCTGGCCCACCTCTCTTGGCTGGGGAAGCAAGCGTTAATGTACCAGCATGGCTCAAAGGTGCCATCATTCCCCCACGTGCTGGGCAAGGCTGTGCCCATTTTCCCCAAAACTGGAAATGCAGAGGGAGATTGATGGGTTCAGGATGCTAGTGGTTGGGATGAGTGTTGAGTGGTTATTGCTGTGACCCAAGCTGCCTTGAGTGCGTGGGGGTGTCTACTGATTACTGAGAATTCACTAGAGCATTTTTCACTCGCCCAGGGTCCTATGCCGTCAGAGAAAATACTGGTCCTGCCAGGAGGACCCCACTTACCACAAACAAGTCCACTGGCCCAGATACATATTCAGGCACACAAACCATGAGGTCACCGACAAGTACACAAAGCACACACCACACATCCCCACTGGCTGTGAGCTGCCGCCTCTAAGAAGCCCACCTGATTTGAGTTCCCAGGAAGAACACCATCCCCCTTGAAGTGCCGCAGCCTTGGACAGGAGAAGGGGGTGGGGAGTCCTCAGGCTCACAGAGGTTGCAAACTGAGTTCAGGGTCTCTGCCCTTAAGCCAGTTTTGTTTGGCTCAGAGTGATATTTCTTTAAAAAGTTTTTTAAAATTTCATGCCAATAATTAAAAATTGCGAGATTTCACATAAAAATTGGAAGATAGTGACAGCAGTTGGCTGAGCTGAGGATGGGGGGAGTGCGTCTCCCACTGACCACAGCCCCCAAACCTGGCCACTCTTTGACATGGCTTGGCCCCTGCTGTGGTGTGAGTTGGTGACACTGGGCTCAAATCCCCATGGCCAGTGCTCACCAATGCCAGTACCTGCCCCATCTGTGAGCCCGAAGCCCAGGACCCCCCCCCCCCCCCCCCCAATACCTTGAGTTCATGGTTCTGAGCGCCTGCCTTCTCACTGTAGCTCTTCCTCCACCTACTGAATCTCCAGAGCTGTTCTGGGATGCTTGGGATGGAGAGGTGGGGTTTCTGGAGAGATAGGGTGGGCCACTTCAACCAACCCTGGTACTCTGGAGTGACTTCCCCCCACCCCACACCATCCCACACCGAGGTGGAAATGGAGAAGGAAGGAGAGTCTGGCTCCGAGACAACTCCTTCCTTTCAGTTAGAGTGAGGAGGGGCCAAGCAGAAAGGACAGGAACTAGATCACTACACAGACTAAAAGGTTCTAAAACTCCTATCAAACAAGACTTCAGTTATTCGGCATTGGCAGGCGTTTTTATATTTTTGTAAATGAAATATTCTGATTAATCCATTAAATGCAGATAATACTGGAATCGACCTCATAGGCTATTATGAGGGTTAAATGAGTTAATTTTGTAAAGTGCTTAGATCACTGCCTGGCACATAATAAGCACTGTGTGCCAGTGACCGTTTAATAAAATAATAAAGTAATAATTGGAAGCCACCACTATATGCAGGGTGTGACTATAAAGTACAAAAACACCATTTTCAAAGTACAGCAAAGAGCGCTGCCTCTTTTCAAAGCTGACCCTGGGGAGGCTGTGCGCTTTCCCCCAGCAGGGAATCATTTCTTGAAACATTCTGACCTCCTCTTTGGGAAACCCTTCGGAGAAGGAGCCTGACGACACTGTGGACTCACAACTGCCTTACCCAACCTGGGACCTAGAGACAAGGAACTTACTCCGGACCATTCACGGCTCTGCCGAGCTGCACGTGAACTTGACCCAACACATATGGCTTCACATGGCCTTCGCTATTCCACCCTCAAAAGGTAATCATGTTACCAAGATCCCCTCCTGTTGGCTCAGAGCTTTATGGCTTACAAGATGCTCTCCCCGCCACCACAGAGGGTACGCAAAAGGATGTCCCTCAAAGGACAAAATATCTGAATCATGATCTTAATTTAAAGGACACCCCCTCTCCCACCGGTATCAGTTTTGGGGGGGGGGGTGTCTGCATGCGTGTGAAAATTCAGCCAGTTTTGGCATGCTTAACAGGATTCCCCCCAAAGGCTTTGGAAATAGAAATATGTATTTAATGCTAAAACAAGGCTGAAGCTAGTGCCGTCATCTTTGATAAGTCACAAGGCACTTTGGGATCTTAGAGTACCTCAGGGCTCTGGTCATTGAGTGGGAGCCGTGCTCAGGTAGTGGAACCCTCTGGAAGGGAATGCCGGATAACCGAGTGCTTGGTTTCATCTAACCCCAGATAGCATGGGCCCTGCCCCCACCCCGCGGCTGCTGACTTTTGGAGCTGCTGGTGGACAGACTCCCCTTCACTTCATCCCCTGCCACTCGCTGGGGAGGATGGGAAGAGGGCCAGAGGGGAGGGGGGAGACAAGGGGGGCAGTGCCGGAATGCAGTAGGCGGGAGTGGGGCTACTGTTCTTCCCACCCCCTAACCTTTGTGCTTTGTGTTTTCTGTCCTTTCTTATCAAAGTGTCTACCCTGACCCCTCCTCTACCCTCTGCCAGGGCAGGATGCAGAGCCACCCAGAACAGACTGGAGGCAACAGAGGCTTGACCTTGGGGATGCTCAAAAGTGAGCAGCTAGGATGAGGTGGGAGTGGGGCACAAGTATTAGGGTACGAATCTGGCTTTCATTCCTAGATAAGGAAGGTGCTCTTGGCCCAGACATTCTCCAAAAAGAACAGATTTTGAAGAAAAGAATGTAGTGAGTGTAGGCATAGCTCAGGTGAGTGAGCTATACACAGTGCCAGCCATCCATGAGGACATTTCAGCCGAATAGCACTGCCCACCCACTTATGACCTCCCCAAGCTGGGGCAAGGACCCTGAGGCCTCTACTCCAACCAGAGATAGCTGGGGAGTTGAAGGGAGTTGAGTTGGGAAGGAAGAAGGGTCAAAGGGAAAAGGCAGTAGAGAGAGGAGCCAAGATGAGAGTAGGTACATAGGAAACTACCAAGGACTGCACAAATATTTTTCTGACTCCCTGACACACACAAGTACGCCCTCACACACACCCACACACATAGGACTGCAACACTGCAAATTCAGTGCTGTCATTCACACTGGGGTCAATGTAAATTGTCCTCCCCGGAATTGTGCAGTGCACAGCCTGAGCATCTATCCATGGCAGCCCTGCCACATGCACAAATGTTCATATATAAGCATACTCATACTCACAAGCGTACATGCATGCACACAAGCATATACACAGATACAGTCTCACTGCAATAAATATTTTGCAAGCCTTCAGGTCTCATCCCTTCTTTCCCTTTCTGTATAGGCACCACCCTTCCTGGCACCCTCTTCACCACTACTCCACTGCCCAGGGAAATGGAGGTGCTGGCTGACAGGAGCAGGAATGAGGAGAGGGAACCTTGGAGGTCCCTGCAGTGACAGGTTGGGGGCTGAGAAATAAGCAGAAAGGACATTGCGATCTGGCATCCTGACCCCTCACCCATCTCCATATCCCCGGCCGATCTGCCTACCCTGTTCTCTGTCTTCACCATGGCCCCTGGGGGCCAACTGGCTTGGCTGAGCACCTACAGGAAGGAGTCACCCTCTAAGAGGGGCCCTGGTGGGGCTGCTGCTGTCTGGGATTTGTCCTGAGCTCACAGGTGCTACCTCATCCTTAATAACCTACCCTCTCTGCTACAGCTTCTAGACTGGGTTCCCTCACCCCTAGGCTCCAGCTTCCTCTGAGGGGCAAATGCCAGGCCCCGTTCATCCATCCTCAGTTCCTAAGGAGCTGGGCCAGGCCACCAGACCCAGCAGGGGGTGATGGCATATATGCCTTGGGTGAAGGGCAGCCTAGTAGACTGAGCTCCAGGCCTCCTGGGTCAGACGTGGGAGGCGGGAGCTCTGTCCTCTGTGACAGTGGCCTGCGGTAGGCTCACTGGGTCACAGGACTGCTCCCGCCCCGCCCCCCACATCACTGAGTATGGAGGCACTCCCTACCAAACCCCAAACCTGGCTGACCAGGCCCACATCTCGGACACAGGGGCACATGCCTCGCCCCATGCAGATAGACAGACACACCCCAGGAGGGTCTCCGTCTTCTGCCACCCATCCTCAGGGGTGAACCAGGCCCCGCCATGCCAAGAAATCACAGATTAAACAGAATCAACTCCATGCCAGACTGACTCTGACCCAGCATGCCTTGTCTCCCTGACACCTTGCTTTCCACTGGACTCTGGACCCACGGTGGCTCCAGCCGGGAGTCTCTGTCCTGTCCCTGAAGCGGCACCGACAGCCCCACCCATCCCCCTGCACCATTTGGCTGGCACCAAGCAAAGGGAGACGTGGGGGTGGGGATGGGCATTACAGTACCTTGGGCCAACGTTATAGGGGGCTGTATTGCATGATGGGGTGGGATGGGGTGTGTGAGTGTGTGATTATTGCGTCCTGGGAAGGAACCATGGTCCCTGCCTGCTCCCCACCCCCCCCACCTGCCCCCTCCAGGAGGGGGGGGAGCCCAGCCTAGGTCTTGTGGGTGAAGCGGGCCCACACCTGCTGCAGCTGGGACCGCGAGATGCGGAGCACCGAGGGCACGAGTCTGTGGTTGCCGGCGGCGAGGGGCGCGTGGCGCCGGTGGGGCGCCCGCACGGGGCTGCTCTCCGCCGAGCGGCTGCGCTGAATGAGGGAACCGGAGGAGCCGCCGCCGCCAGGGTGAGGGTAATGCTCGGTCTCCAGCGTGGAGGAGGAGAACACGGAGGACGCCAGTCGTCGCAGAGGGCTGTACCGCGGGAGGGAGTGCCCCGAGAGTCTGTCCTCCTCCAACTGAAAGAGACCAAGAGAGTGGAGGGAAAAGAGGCGTCAGGCACAGACTCGACAGCTCCGTCTCGGGGGCCACCCACCGCTCACAGCCCCTGCGGCGCTGGCGTCCCGGGCAGGGGGGCAGGGTCCGGCAGGTGGAGGGGTGAGCGCCGCCCCGTCCTGCCTCAGAACCCAGGCTCCGGCCGCCAGCTCCCTTCCCAGTCCTCCTCCTGTCTGGCACTCCTCACACCATGGTCTCCTTGCGGAGACCTTGGTCGCTCACCTCCCTGGGCAGCCTTCCTGCCTGAGCCCTTCCCAGCTCAGAGTTCCCTCTGGGCTGAGGAATCCTCCCCCGCGGGAAGGCCCTTCTGCAACTGCTACCTGCCATCTGCCTCCCCAGCTGTTCTCCCGACTCCTCGTTGGGGGGGGGGGGGGGGGGAGTACATTCCCTGCACACCCTCTGCCCCCATCACAGCGGGGTGGCAAGTGCTCCGCAGAAGGGTAGGACTCTGGAGTCCAACTACTCATGTTTGCATCCCAACTCCACCGCTTACTACCCGGGTGACCTCAAGCAAGTCACTTCTCATGCCTCAGCTTCCTCACCTGTAAAATGGGGGCAGCAGCGTTTCCCAGCTCCTAGGGTTGTTATAAGGATTAGATGTTATGATAGGCACAGCACTTAGGACTGCCATGGAGTAAATGCTCTGTCATGTGAGCTGTCTGATTATCCTTTAAGTCACTCTTGAGAGTGAGGAGAGGGATAGAGGAGTGGGAGGGGGAGGGGCAGACTGAAACCATTTCTCCAAAGTGACTTCTTCCTTGTCCTCTCCCAGCCCAGCCACAAGGCAGCCGCTGGGAGGGGCTTGGCCGCATCAGAGACATCAGGAAGAATCCCGTCTGTGCCCTCCTGCCCTCGTACCCTCAGAGGGAAAAGGGAAAGTGGGCCTGTGTGTTCCAGGCCTGTGGGGATGGAAATGGTGCCCTCTGTCCAAGAAACAGGCGAACCAACAGCCGCCCACAGCTCCTCCCACGACACATGTGCGTGGCTTGAGTTTTAACACCCCAGCCAGAGTTTGGTCAGCTTCTGGGGGGACTTAATCCCAGCACGCTCCTGCCCCTTCACTTGCCTCCCATGCCCAGCTGAAGTACCACCTTTGCGAGACCACCCAGCTTCACAGGCAGCCTCCCTATTCTAGCAAAGAAGGGTTCTCTGTTATCTACCTTACGGCCCTTGACGATAAACATCCATGTCCACGCCTTGGCATCCCCACCCCACCTCTATGAGCTCCAAAAGGGCAGCACTGCGAAGCCTTGTTCATCTTTGTGCCCCTGCCCCCAGCACACTGCCTGGCACGTGGCAGAGAAATGTTCTAGTGGCTGCCAAGCAAATGTCCACGGACTCGGAGAATGCTGACCTGCTGAGTTACCAGCCAGAGACAACCAGCAAAGGATGGCAAACATCCCTCCCCCAAATCACGCCTTCTGTCGGCTGCCTTCCCCTCTGCCTTAGCTCTCCAGCCACTTCCAATTTGCACCTTCAGTTCCTTGGGGAAGAAAGTGAGGTGTGTGTAAAGAAAAAGTTTAAAGTATCACGGCATTCACACCAAAGAACAATAGATGCTCTAAAATTGTGCCTGGTTCCACATTATCCTTGTCCCTGCTCCCCATGGGGGTGGGGGGGTGCAGATGACAGCGTTTCGAGGGCTCATATCTTTAAGGATCACGGTTATGAGGAAGTTCACACATCAGGCGCTGAGCAGAGCAAGCGAGATCTAGGAGGGGATTCCCTGCAGAAAGGTGGCAGGGTGGGGAGTCCGAAAACGGTGATGCCAAGCAGTGGCCAGGTTTGTGAGCCCCCACATCGGCCCTGATCAGGATTCCCTCCAGACCAAAGAAAGAAGGAACAAATGCACCAGTCCCTTTCTTCATCTTCCTCTGCCCTTGACAAGGAAGGTCTCCGCTGCATCTGTACTGTGCTATAACGAAAAGCTCGGTACTGTCACTCCCCGTGTGCTCACACTCGCACACGCACACACAGGCCGCCGTGCCCACTGCTGTGCCCAAGTCACACCTGCTGACATGGCCCAGCCAGGGGTGCACACACACGTGTGCATGCCCCCCCCCCCCATGCACTGGGGCTCCCTCTGGCCTGTGTTTGCTCCTCTCCTAAACACACAGGCCTCAGGCAGCGCTCACCCAGCTCTACCTCTGGCCCGCTGGCGACCCTGGGCTCAAGGCTTAGCTCCTCCCAACCTCAGTTTCCTTACTTTTTTGGGGCGTGGGGGGGGTTGCCTTATTCAAGTTACTGTGGTAAGGAAGACACACGTGACATGTGGAGGTGCTGAGAGAGTACAGCTCTGGTCGCTATCCCTGGAATTACGGCTCTGATCCTTCGCAGCCCTCCAGCTTTGTCATCCCCATCCCCGCCTCCAAGGTTCTCTGCGCTCCCACAGACCGGCTGCACGCTGCGTAGACACGCCGCTCTGTGCGCACACCCACACCCGTGTGCACTCCTGAGCTACGCGGACACGGAAACGCAAGCACACAACTTCGCTGCTATGTGCTCTGGGGAAACCAAGGCCCACCAACACCTAACACGCCCTCCAGACACATGCAACTCACCACCTGCCCACAGCGCAAGCAGGACCTGAGCCCAAGACTGAGACTGTACAAGACGCCCGTGCCCACTTGCCTGACTCTCTCTCCTTCCCCCCTTGGCTGCAAGTCCCCCCTGTAAGGACATTTCCCAGGACCCGGGAGGAATCTGAAGGTGAGGAAAACCTCCCAGATAGCTCAGCTCCGTCTCTGAGACCCAGCTGGCCTGCAGTCGCCAGCAGGGGACCAGCAGATGGCCCAGGTCCAGAGTCTCGGCCGCCTGACTTGGATTCTGGGCTGTCTCTCTACCCTACACCACCCCTGTCAGTCCCCCTCCTAGACTCTGCACTTGCTGTGGGTGCACATGACCTCTGATGCCTCTGGCACCCGGCATAGGCTAGACGCTCAGCAAGTGTGGAAGGACTAGGCACCGAACAGATGAATGAATGCAGGAAAACATGAGAGAGGAGCGAAACAGATCTTGTTCTCTCTCCAGTGCTGGCCCTGGTGGGAACAAGGACCCCAACCCAGTCATGCCGGCCCAACCCTACCCTGGCTGAGCCTCCAACTCAGGTTGGCTAGGACCTCTCTGGGTGCCATATTTCCAGAGTTCCCACTTTCTGAGCCCCCAGTTTTCCAGAATCCGTGGCACGGCTAGGATGCACACCCCTGAGGATCTCAGCTCAGAGGCCCCTCTTTTCTAGACAAGAGGATGGGGCCTAAACAGCCCTGCCTGGGGCTGCCCTTCTCCCAGGCACCCGTGGGCTCCCAGGCCAGGCCTCCCAATCTGCTCATGCAGCGGATTGATCTGACCTTGGCCCTGAACCAGAGCCACCTGGCACATGCCCCTGACGTGGGGTGATTGAGTGGGACGCGGCACAGCCCCAGAGCCCTCCAGTGTCACCTCCTTGGCTCTCCCCGGCCCATCTGAGGGTCCATGCTCCCTTCAAAACCACTCAGCGATGTCACCACTGTCCACCCAGAACTCTCAGCATCGGCCGAGAACCCCCTGTTCACAGCCCCTCAGGCCTCTTCCCCACACCTCTTGGTTCCGCCCACCCTGCCCCACATCCAGAGCCCCCGGCCTGGTCCAAGCCACCAAGGTGTTCTCCTGCTGGCGCCTGCCGTGGGGCCTTCCTGCTTATAGTTCTGGGCCCTTCCTTCCGTTTTCACCCAGCAGCCAGAGGGATCATTCAAGAGCACCGATGGGATCATGGCACACCCCTGTTTAAAAGCCTTGGGTGGCTCACCGAGCCTTCAGAATCAAACCCTAACCCTTTAGCTTCTCCCCGAGGCCCTCCGGGATAGGGCCGGGGACCTGCCTCGCAGCTTCATCTGCTCTGCAACATGCCATCAGGGCAGCGCTTTCTCACTATCGCCCCCGGGCCTTTGCACACACGGTCCCCTTGGCCCCAGAGGCCTTTCTCCTGCTTTGTCACCTGGCTGACGCTGTTCATCGTGCAAGACTCAACTCAGAACTTGGAGGACGCTTCCTCTGGGAAGCTCCGACCGTCCCCCAAGCATGGTTTTGGACCTTGAAACCTGTCTACCTTCATCACAGCCTGCAACTGTTGGGTGCTAGTCAGCAGCCCCCATGGAGCCCACGGGGAGCACTCCAGGCAAAAACTATGGGCATCCAGGGGTGGGGAGTGGGGTGCAAGCCCAGCCTTACCTGTCTCTGCGGGCCTGTGGGATCCGACTCTCTCCGTCGAGGGCGGGGTCCCGAGTGCAGGGGCGAGTGGGAAGGGCTGCCGGGCGTGGGGGGCTGTGACGTCTCTGACCGGCCTTCGGCCTGGCTCAGCGGGGGTGGTAGGGGCTGGAATGGAGTCTGCCGAGGGTCCTCCTCGGCCAGAGTCTGCATGCCTCGGCCCCGGGGCCTGACGCTAGGCTCTGTCCCCGGCCGCCGCCGCTCCTCGCCCTCCTCAGGCAGTGGCCGCAGCTCCTCAGGCTCCTCGTCCGTGGTGCCCGATGTGCTGGGCTCGGCCCCCGGGGGGAAGTCCTTGAGCTCTGTCTCCTTGTCAATGATGACCCACTCCTTGCTGTCAAAGTCCTCCTCCTCAGCCAGCGGCACGGAGCGGAAGGCGTTGCTGAGGGCCTCCTGTTCCACGGAGGCCGACACGTCCATGCGGCCGCTGGCCTGCCGGTCGGGGTGGCCCGTGTCCACTGAGAGCATCTGGGCCGGCTGCGAGGAGCAGGCCTGGCGCGAGGGGGAGCCGGGCAGATCCATTCGTGACCTGCAAAGCCACCCCGAGTGAGGTTCAGTGCCTGGCCTCTCCAAATCTCTAAGGAACTCAAGCCGGTGGCCAGGTGGGACGTGCCGCCTGGAACCCGCTGACCAGAGCATCTCTGCCACCCGGGGCCAGACCTGGTCACCTCCTGGCTTACCACCCCCTCCCCCCACCTCACTCCCCGTGGAGATCCCATCCATCCATCCATCCATCCATCCATCCATCCATCCATCCATCCATTCATTCACTCAACACACGGATTTGGATGCTTACTGCGTTCCTGGAATACAAACAGGCAGAAAATAAAACCTCGTTCCTGTGCCCAAGGAGCACTCTCTTCTGGACCACCAGGGAAACCTAATCTCCCAAAAGCCAACTCTATGCTCCCGGTCTGGTGCTCACACCCTATCAGAGGCTCCCTCCTGCTGCCGTCAGGGCAAACGCACACACCTGGGCCTTGAGTGCGCAGATGGTTTTTCTAGCTTCTTCTACCACCACCCTCCAGGCCTGCCTGGCTGGTTTCACCACCCCCACAAACTCCAGTGGCTCCCAGCCTTGAGGACAAAGTCCATATTCCTTCATTTGGCACTTAGTTTGGCACTCAAGTGGCCAGGCCAAGGCCCAGCTTCACCATTCTTCTAGCCAGACCCATCTCCGATTCACTAGCTTTTCCCCAAACTGCCCATGTGCTCGTACTTTGGTGCCATTTCACCTGTCACTGTCCACACACCCTTTGCTGTCCCACCTGGCATGGATGTCACCACCTGCGGGGAGCCTTTCCATCCTGCTGGGGGGTGGGAGTGCTAGCTTGCCCTCCCAGCCGTCCCAGGCAGGGACTGGGCCCCACCTGACTGTTCACGCTGGGTCAGTGATCCTACCTTGGGACATCTCTTCCACTGTTACCTTCCCCCTTCTCAACCTGGGAGGGGGCTGGGTACCAGCGCAGAGGTAAAGGTTTTGCTGGTTGTAGGAAGGGCACCCCCCACTGAGAACCGTGGAGGCTTAGCTCCCTCGGGTTGGGCACACCCTCACGCTCGGGGCTGTGGGCAAGGGGCTGACTTTTATTCTCCCCAGGCCTCGAGCCTGTGAGAGAAAAGGGTGCAGCTCAGAGCCACTATGGGGCTTTCTCAACATCCTCCCGCCCTGGTCTGTGGGACTTACCTCCTCCCTCTCCACAAGATTTTTACTGACTTAATAAGGCTTAAAATACATACATCCCTGAGGGAGGCCATCCAGGGTCTCCCATGTAAATGGCTGTTGAGGCTTCCTTTCCTGAGTGCATGGTTTGTTTTGGTGGACAGAAAAGAGAGAGGGCGCCAAAGGAGGAGAGGGGCTGAAGGTCGGGAAAGGGGGTGAAGGAAGGGGGGGGGAGATGGGCAATCCAATCCCATCTGCTTCATACCTTTTCCTGCTCCTAAGAGCCCCAGAACCCACACAAACCCTCTGCCCTGCCCTACAAGATCCTGACCCTTCCCTTCCAGAAAATCTCTCCTCAGCTGTCTCCTCTTCCCATTAGCCCCGAAACAAGGGCTCACTCCGAGTCAAGCCCGTCTGCTCTCCAGGACTGTCTGTTTGGGGCATCCCCACCTCTCTTCGCTACTGATACCCCTTCCACACTACTGTTCCTCGGCTCTCCTCTCCTCAACCCTCTGGGCTGCTGTGGATGCAAGCGTGGTCTTCAGTCCCAGGGAGGCCGACCTGCGTGACTGTGAGGGCTGTCGGCAACCTGGGCACAGGGCCCGTGTCCCTCTGTCCTGGGGTTGCCTCGGGGACTGGCATAGGCCTCTCCTGTCTTGAGCGTTGCCACATTCCAAAGACGCTGCGTCCCATCCCAGAGGCAGGGCGCAGTTTGGGGCAGAATCCGGAGGAGGGGCCATGGGTAGGGTGGGGATGAGGAGTCACACTGCGTGGTTGGGAAGAAGCACCCCATCCACCTGAGCTGGGCCTTGAGAAAAGGCCCCTTTCCTGGTGCAGAGAAGACTGCAGCCCTGCTGTGTGGTGAAGCCCCACCCAGAGCCACTTGAGGGTGGGGACGTCTCTTAGAGGCCTCAGGTGGGGGGTTCTGACTCTGGTCCCTGATGGCCATGGGCCACCCTCACATCCCCCCATCCTGAAGGCTCATTTTGGCTCTAAACTCTCCGTCCCACCAGTCAGGTCCCCCCCATGATATTCAGATCTCTGAGGCCCTGACCCCCAAATCTTGATCCGCCTCCTTTTGTTGCTGAGCGCTCCCTGGGCTCTCCTCCCAGGCCCCTCCCCCAAAGCTGATGGGAGCTTAGTCAGCTGCTCTGAGGCATCTGTAATTAGTTTCTAGGGAGAGGTTCTGGAAGCACACCCACCTACCGGCTCACCCCTCGCCTCCTCCTGGGCCTGGGGACCCGGCCTACCCTTCCTACAGCCCACCTCCACCCCACATCCCTTCGTGGCATGAGCTAGGACCTCTGGGCCCCCCACCCCTCTCCAGGCCCTGTCACTGACTAACCAAGTCCGACCCCAGGCCCAAGGGTAGCCCCTCAACACTCCCAGGGCCCCGCCCACTTCCACCTTGCATCTGATCTCTCCTGCAGAGAAGCCGCGTGAAGGCTGAAGGGACCAGGGGTCCTTGGCCGGCCCCCGGCCCCAGACCTACCTCCTCTCGTGCAGTTCCACCCGTCCATCCGCTGTGGAAAGCCTCTCAGACTCAGGGCTGTTGACCCTCCGGTAGCGAAGAGAACGCACTGGGGTTGTCGGTGAGTCTGGAGGGGCCCGCACCGGGGAGCTAGGGACCCCCACACCTCGGCTCTGCTCCTCTTCCACCACACAAGGGGTCTGCAGGAGAGGGGAGTCCCATGAACGGGGGCCAACAGGGTGGCTGTGGGTCAAGTGCTTTTCCCAGGGTGAAGGAGATAGAGGGAGGTCGGCGCTGGTGATCCTGACATGGGGCGAGGCCTCGGAGGCAGGGCCAGCGGGCGTGTGGCCGGGGAGAGGGCACACAGGAGGAGAGGGAAGGGGGCCGTGGGCTGGGAACCAGGGTGGGAGCGGGGGAAGGCCACCCACGTCCTTCTCTCTGGCTGCAGTTACTTTGCCGATGTTGATCCGGAGTTTGTTCCGGTTGACATCCGTCTCCTCCCAGACTTCAGCCTCAGGACCCCCAGGGTGGGGGGCCAGGTGGGGGCTGGGACCCAGCCCCTCAGGGGGCCGCCCAGGCAAGATTGGGGGTGCGTTCTCCTGGTCACTCAGGTGCTCGCCCTGCAGCACGTCCTCGGTGTTCTCCCGGAGCAGGTCCCCGGGCACTGGCGTCACGTTGACCACCCTGGAGAGGCCGGGAGGGGCCGTGGGCAAGGCTGGCAGGGGTGCTCTCTCCTCCCAGCACAGGCCCTGCGGATCACTGCCACCCCTGGGGAGCGGGCACAGGGGAGGCCTCGGCAGGGGTCGGGGAGTCCCTGGGCCCATCACCATCCCCGGCTTACCAAGCCGGCAAGCGGGCCGTCCTCAGGCCGGCACAGGGCGGCAAGGACATGTGGCTGCCCAGCATGGGGGCCACGTCACCCTATCAGTTTAGGAGACCCATTACCTTCCCGGCCCTGCCAGATTTCCATTGCAGTTCACTGGCTGGCCTCCTTTAGACCAGGAATGGGTCTAAAGAGAAGAATCACTTAGGAGCTCCTTGAGTGGTATCTTTGCCAAACGGGGGCACCACGATGTGCCATCAGGCCCTGAGGAGTCTCTTTCCTGGCGCCCCTGCCCATGTCTCTCCCTGGCTCCTCCCCGGGGCAGGGTGCGGTGCCCCTCCTCACTCTGGCCCCTCCCTGGGTGCCTCTGTCTTTGTGCTGGTCACCCGGTTCTGATATCGCGGACACGTCCGTGACAAACACCCCAGACCCGAGATTACTCTGAGGGCAGGGGCTGCAAGTTTTTTCTCTGAGCCCCAAAGGCCCTGGACACAGGCTCAAGACATGTTCGCTAAAGGAATGTGCGTGAGCAACAGAAACAAACTGTGGGGCTCGGGTAATTTCACTCGGAGTTCCCCACTCCCCAGGAAGGTCAAAAACTCCAAATGAGGACGCCCACTCTGTCCCCACGTTGAAGGTGGAGATGTGGCAGAACTGCTTGGGGTTCGAGAACCCCACTGTTGAGCACCAAGAATAGGAAAGACAGCCAGGTGTGTCCAGGTAGGAAGAGGAGGAGAGGGCTTTCTGGGTGGCAGTTGTGGGTCACCTGGCCCCCCACTGGCCCATCGTCCCTCCCGAGACTCACCCAAACATGGCTGCCGTCTGCCGGGTGTTCTGCTGGGGTGGAGTGGAGGTGCTCGTGGACAGGAGGGCATCAGTGCCCGCCTTCTCCCAGTCAAAGGCCTCATTCTCAGCGATGCCCCGCTCCTTCATGCTGTTCTCAAACACCGACATGATCAACTGCAGGGGTGGGGGTGGCGGGAGGACACAGAGGTGACCCTGGGGCTAGCCAGGAGGAGGGGGCAGTTGCCAGGATTGCAGGGGGAAGAGAGGGACCTTCCAGGACAAGGATGGGCCGAGAGGGGGCACTGGAAGGAGAAGGGCACATTGATTTTAAATGAAAACATGCACATGATATGTAAATCAGCATGCAAATTACCGTCTTGGTTTGAGCCCCACTGGCTGGGCACCAGCCCTCTGAGATCTGTCCCCTGCTTACCCCCCAGCCTGCTCTGCCATCCCCACCATCTCGGGAAGCCTCAGCAGCCAGGGAGCTCCGGTAGTTTCCCAAAGCCACCACGTGGGGTCACGCTCCGCACAGGCAGCTGCTTCCAGCGGCACCGCCTAACCCACCAGTCCTCTCCTCTGCGAAGCCTTCCCGGATTCCCCCACCCCACGCACTCCCCGATCTGCCGCTCTGCGTTCCTAGCAGCCAGCACACTGTGTGCTTGCTTGCTTGCAGCTGTCTGGTCTGGGGAACACCAGGAGGAGAACTGGGGGGCAGGGCCTTCTATTGCCCAAGCGAGGCATCTCTGCCAACCATCAGGGCTCTAGGCTCAGGACATGGTGGGCACCTGTAGACCATCGGAGGCCCCCAGACCATTCCACTTCTGACTTAGCTCTCTCCAGAATGCAGGGCAGGGTCTCTCTGCTGGCAGGACCCGCTTTACTGACGCTCCCTGCGTGCCTGTTGCTGTGCTCCCTGGGGTGTGTAGACTTGTGCCTGGCACATAGTGGGTCCTGGGCAGAACACTGCTGGTGTATCCCCCACTCCTGTCAGGGTCTAAGTGAGTCCCCTACGTGTGTGATGGTGGCACCTTGGAAAAAGCACTGGACTTGGGAGTCAGAAGATGTGCCTGAGCCCAGCCCTGCTCCCAGCCCTGCTGTCAGGCCTTAGTTTCCTCATCTGTGAAATGGGGACAATGCAGAGTTCTGGTGTAAAGTACTTGAAAGCACTTGGCTTCATTAATTGTTAAGTGTTAGAATAATCACATAAGGAACACACATTCTCACCAAAGGCTTGTTTTGAATTTTAAATGAGTTAATGCATGAAAAGCACCGAGAAGAGGGTAAGCTGTTGGTAACTCTTAGCCATGAATACCGTTTACAAGAGCACAAAACAGCGTCATGCAGTTGGAAGACTGGGGGAGATGCAGAGGGCTCAGCCGACAGGGGCGCGGGCTCTCAGCAGTATGGGTGCTGCTGGGGATGGTCACCCCCACAGAGATGTCCAGGGGTGCGGGGGCCAGGTGGCAGGCTCCCACCTGGTAATCGGGCTTGGTGAAGTAGTCGAGGCTGGCGATGTGGTCCAGGAAGAGGTGGAACTCAGAAGGCATGTGCTTCAGCAGCATCCGGTGCTCATACTTTTCCTTGATCATCCCTACCTGCTCCTGGAGGCAAGAGGGCACGGGGTGATGGGGCCCCCGTGCCCCCACGCCCCCTCCACCTCCTCAGACCTAGCTGCACGGGGCTCACCTTATCCTTGATCTTCCTCCAGGGCAGCTGGCCCACTGCAAACTCCACCAGCATGTAGAAGAGCGACCACAGGTCATCATGGCGGCCCATCTCCTGAGGGGAGGGGGGTGCGGCGGCGAGGGGAGTCACCCACAGCTCTCAGGTCTTTCCCTGGGACTGGGGGGGCTGACCCTTCTTGAGGGGGATATCTCAGAGAGGCCTGACACCCAAATCCCCGTGGGCGGAGCTGAGGTCTCCCTGAAACCACGGCTCTATCCCTGACCCTCCAAAACGCATAGAATCCCAGTGTCAAAACTTCTGTCCATGCTTCTGCACCCCACACAGACTAATAGTGTGACCAGAGAGGAGGGAATCCCCCAAAACAAGGACGACGGTGAAGTCATGGGGAGATGGCAACAGAGCCTTCTTCCAGCCACGGTCTCTGGCGTGGCAGCTCCCAGCCCCTGCCCCGTACTTGTCTCCCCACCTCGACGGCTGCCCGCCCTACCCTCTTCCTCAGCTGCACACTCTGCCCCTGCCCCTGGCCCTACTGCCGCCCCCGCTCCTCACACTCAGGCGCGGCTCTGCCACTCACCCGGTTCTTGTGGGCATTGACTGATGCATAACGAACAGTCCCTCGAAACCCGGCCACATTCCGGGGCTGCAAAAGGGAGAACACAGCAGGACCCTCACCCAACGCGCCTGGCTTCGGCCACATCTCCACCCGGCTTCCGGAGCCTAACTCCGCCTACTTTACCCCTGACTCCCTCCCCCTCCCCAAGCCTGCCACACCAGCCCCAGTCCTGCCCCTGCCTCCTGACCCTGATCACTGCCCCTGTGTCCATCCCTAACCCGGGTGGGCAGCCAGGTCACAGGGTGTGGATCACAGGGTGAGGCTATGGCATCTGCCCAGAGCCCCAGGAGCCGGGGGATGGGCTGAGGGTAGACCGGGCTGGGTGCGGTTATGCTGAACCCAGGCCGGGCCTGCTTAGGCAGCTGCAGGAAAACTGATGAAGGGTCCCCAGGTCGGGCAGGCAGCAGGGCGGCCAGGGACCCCTGCGCGTGGCGGTACTCACGGGCCGAACGTCCCCCGTGGTGTTGGTATACTGCCGGGCCAGCCCGAAGTCCAACATGTAGCACTTTCTGTAGGTGGAGGGCAGCCTGCCCATGGCGAAGTTGGACTGCGGAAGACGGGAGCTATGACCTTGGGGCTCCAACCCCACCCGGCCCACCTCAAGGGCCACCTTAAGTGTAAACACCACCGTGGACCGCAGGTTGTCGTATCCCATCTGAGAAGTAGGGGGGATCACCCTCATCTTAGAGATGAGGATACCGAAGGTCAAAGAGCTGATGTGGCTTCTCCAAGACCACACAGCAGGGGATGACCCAGCTGGGGGTTGAACTGAGGTGTGTGTCCAGCCCTCAATCCTTGGGACGCCCCGGTAGGGCCATGTGGCTTAGTGACACTATCCTGCTCTGAGGCAGCAGAAGACCCGTGTTGTTCTTGCTGTGTGACCTTGGGCCATTCAGCCAGTCTTTCTGGACCTCAGTTGTCAGCCCTTATTTAAAATGGAGGTCTTTAGGGCGCCTGGGTGGCTCAGTTGGTTGGGCGACTGCCTTCGGCTCAGGTCAGGATCCTGGAGTCCCGGGATCAGTCCCGCATCAGGCTCCCTGCTCGGCAGGGAGTCTGCTTCTCCCTCTGACCCTCCCCCCCTCATGTACTCTCATTCTCACTCTCTCAAATAAATAAATAAAATCTTAAAATAAAATAAAATAAAATAAAATAAAATAAAATAAAATGGAGGTCTTTACAACACCGGATCCAAGATGCCACACCATCAGCTACTTGGAATTCCTTACCAAGCCCAGCCCCTCCGTCCCTTTCTCTAGAGATTCCTCTGTGTTTCCCCAACCCCTGCACCTTCCGAAGTTCAAGGACTAATCAGGGCAGGGGTGAGGGAGAAGAGAAGAACAGAGGAGAGATGTGGGCCAGGGGCAGGCTGGGGTGTGTGCTCTTGGCAGGCAGGGGAGAGGAGGAGAAGGGGCTTGGGGCCGAGAGCAGGAGGAAGGAGCAGGTAGAAGAGGCTTTTCCTGCCCCAACCACTGCTCTGGAGGAGAAACCATGGGACCCAGAGAGGGAGAGGTGGCGGGGGGAGGGGGGGGGGATGTGCTTTGGAGGAGGGGCCAGGTAGGGCAGCCCTCACCGGCTTGATGTCACGATGCAGGAAGCCCACAGAGTGGATGGCCTCAATGGACTCCAGGATCTGCTTGCCCAGCCGCAGCGTGGTGCTCAGCGTGAAGGTGCCTCGCGGCTGGCTGCGGCGCAGGTCGGCCAGGTTCCGGCCCTGGGGGTGGAGGTGGGGGCTGGCTAGGCTCGGCTGCCCTGCCCCCCTCCCCGCTGCACCACTGTGACACTCTGCCCAGCCTCATCCCCAAAGGTTTGTGCCCACTCCCCACTCCAGCGGTCACAACCCAAGCTTCTGGGGGAGAGTGGAGGGAGGACCCCATGGGACTCACCTGGAGCTGCATCACCACGTAATTAAACTTCTCATTCCGGCCACAGCCAATGAACCTGCACACGTGGCTTTTCCCTGTGGGGCACAGACAGGGGTCTCCCAGCTCCCACTCCTTCTTCCTCACTTCCCAATCCTCAGGTGTCTCCAGTGCACTCTTGATTCCCGGTCCCATGACTCCTCACCCCACCTCCCCCTGCCCCTCTCCCCATCACCACCCTTTAGACTCTGGCCCCATCTCACCATGCCCATCAGCCCTCCCTTGGCCCCAGACTCCAGCTGGCACCTCTCCGCTCCCCTCCTCCTGCCCTTGACCAGCACCTTGAAGCTTTTTGAGCACAGCCACCTCCATCTTGAGGACCTGCTTGGGCTGCTGGGCTGACTCCACCTTGAGGGCCACGTTCTCCCTGGTCAGCAGGTCCATGGCCTCGTAGATCTCACCAAAGCCCCCGCCCCCGATCTTTTTCAGCTACGGAGATGGAAGAAGGGGATAGGAAACACGGGGATCAGGCTCAGCAGCTCCTCATCCCATCCGTTGCCGGCTCATCCCCTTTATTGGTGGCAGTAGGGCTAGCCTTGAAGGGGAGGACCCTGTGTCTGCCTCCCTTGCCCCACCCGCCATTGCCCCTTCCTCCTCTCCTAGTGCTGGAGACAGCTCAGCCCATGGATGTGCGCGCACGCGCGCTCACACACACACACACACACACACACACACACACACACACACACGGCTAGATGTCAGAGTGGGAGGTGGGAGAGGGTATGAGACCTCTGACTCCACATAGACATGGAGAAGAGCCTGTGTAGGGTTCTGAAGAGATCATGGGCCATCGTGAAACTTTTCTTCTCTGGAAGGACAAGAAATATCACCCTTCCCCTACCCTGCAACTAGATGGAACAACCACCATCCAGAAGGAAAACTATTTCCAGAACCTCCCTGCTTCAGGGTGGATCCTCCAGAGAAGCAGGCCCTTCCTCAGGTGGGCAGTCTCCTGACAGGTGTCATTAAAGGGAGAGAGTAATGGGGCGGGCGGGGGAGAGGGGAGTATTTGGGGAGGAGACTCAGCAAAGGAAGGGTATGCATTGTCCATGCCCATTGCTGAAGCTCACGGCACTCCCTAGACCCCTGGTCAGATGCCCCGAACCAGGGTGAGCCTCCTCTGGGGGCAGGGGGCGCGCGGGACCCTGGTGGGAATGCAGGTTCGGAGAGTCCGGCTATTCCCGCCCCCCCCCCAGGGGGCGAGGCAGTACAGACCTGACCCTCTAGGCCCTCCTCCTCCAGCATCCCATGGCAGGCAGTGAGAAAAGGCAGAGGGGAGAACTGAGTTGGAGGAAGGGTCAGCCAGGGGAGATGAGCAAAGCTGAGTGATGGGGAAGGATTAAAATCATTTCAAGTCAGAGGCACCGGGGTTCCTGGAGAGCCAATGTGCTGCTGGCAATGATGAGGGACAAGGGGAAGGTGCTGAGTTCTAAGCTGGGACTCAGTTGGTTAAAAAAAATGTAGAGCTCACCTCACGGGTGGCCTGCCTTCGCTGAACATCTTCCAGAACACTCACTTGCCTCCTGTTGGCCTGTTAACTCACCAGCAGAGCTGGGCTTGCTAGGGATTGGGCGGAGGCTGCTCAGATCAGCCGGCCTGTAAACTGACTCTGAGCGTCATGCATCTCCAAGCCCTCCCCTTAGCATTTATTCAGCACTCAGGTCCCATTAGTAGTTTAATGGTGGCTGAAGCACGGGGATGGAGCGGGGAAGGGGGCAGGGCAGAGCCCAGGACTGGGAGTTCCCAGCGGGTTGCCGTTGAAACCATTCCAAGAAAAGACAGAAGGATAAAGGGAAGATTTAGAAGAGGAGTGGACGTCTGGCTGCATCCCGAAGGCTCTTTTGCCCAGGAAGGAGACAAGGGAAAGAGAAAGGAGGAAGGATGGTGTGAAACCAGAGTCTCTCAGTACTTGAGACAAAAGTTAAGTCAGACTCCTAGAAGAATTTCATTTTTTAAAAAATGTTTTAAAGACTTATTTATTTATTTGACCGAGAAAGAGGGAGAGAGCACAAGTAGGGGGAGCAGGAGAGGGAGAAGCAGGCCCCCCGCTGAGCAGGGAGCCCGCTCCGATCCCAGGACCCTGGGATCATGACCTGAGCTGAAGGCAGACGCTTAACCGCTTAACTGACTGAGCCATGCAGGCGCCCCTCCTGGAAGAATTTCAGAATCAGGAGGGGATAGACACAGACTCAAGGAAAGCAGCGGCATGTCTCCCTCTGGAGAACTTTAAACTCAGGAGAGATTCTAGTATCTTCTAGAATCCGTTATGGTTTGTTGTGTGCGAGCATAGGAGAAAGGGGGGAGGGGGAGGGAACAAGAACCACATCTTGGGTTATGTGCTCCAGGCTCTCAGCCATCATCTGAGCTCATCCCCTATGGTTCCTGACAACACAGGTGCAGAAGGTCATAAAAGTCACCATTTTGCACAGAAGGAAAACTAAGGCGCAGGGAATGAAGTAGTCACAGGTCACACTTACTAGTAAGCAGCAACGCCAGGTTTCATTTAAACCCAGGCGCTTAACTGCCATATCACAGCAACTGGTGACTGCACAGAGCTTAAAGCTGTGAGTGCTGAGATTCAAGCCTGAATCAGCCAGGCCCCCAAATCCTCACCCGAGGTGGTAAGGAGGGCTCGGGGCAGCCAAGACATTTCCCATACCCACTGCCCAATTTCCAAGGGTGGTCAATGGTATGTCTTTGCCCTCTTCACTTCCAAACAGACGCTGTTTCTCCTCCCTTAACCCCCACCTGTTCCACCCCCCCCACCCATTGCCAAACCTCCCTGGGACAGCAAGTTGGGGTGTGCACCCACCCACTCACCTAACACCCCTCCTCCCCAGGCCCTACAGACCCCACTTATCCATCGGGCATAGCAGGCACTGTGGCCCATAATACTTTCAGGGCGCCATAAAAATGTTTCAATATTTTTAATTCAGAAGGAAAACAAATGATCTCTTAGGTTAAAACATTTTAATATATAATGTTAATTCATTCCTCTTTATACCAATGCAGTCATAAAATACAATTTTTAGTACTTTATTATAGAGAAAGGGGTCCATGAAAACAAAAGTGCCCAGGGCCCATGAAAGTCATAATGCAGCCCTGTCCACGCCAGGTAACCAGAATGTTCTCTCAATCTCCTTTTGCCCGACCCTATTCCTCCCCTCCTAATTTTTTTCAGGATGCCCTCCCCTGTCAAAGGAGGGCTACTGGAGGGCTAATATGACACAATAGGACAAGCATTCACTTAGGAGAAGGGAAACCTAGTTTCTTGGCCCAGCTCTGGGTCACCTGGAGTGAGTTTCCTAAATTCTGTGCCTCCACTTTTCCTCCTCTGTCAAATGAAAGAGTTGCTCTAGAACTGGTCACAAAGACTCCTTCGTCTCTGTGCTCCTGATTCTTGGGTGGGCCAATTCTTGGGAAGCAGTACGGCTTAGTGACCGGCCCCCCAGCAGTCAGACAGACCTGGTTCCACCTGGCCATCATGAGAACGTGGCAGGTGAACCAGTCTCTGTACCTGTTTCCACACCTGTGAAAAGGGGGTAATAACATCTATTCCACTGTTTGCTGAGATAATGCATGTAAGACATTTTGCACAGTGTCCGGCAACACTAAGTGCTCAAAACTGAATGCTGTTTTTATTAGCAGTGGTATTGTTTGCTATTCTGATTCTGAGAAGCACTCCTCAAGAAGAGTCAAATGTTCTTATTTGTAAATACTCCACCTAGTGCCACCGCCCCTCCCTTTCTCCAGGCTGGCTCATTTTCTCTTTGGACAGCGTGTTCTTGGTTCCTGAGCTCTGCCTCATGTCTCTGTCCCCCGCCCCTCACGGGGAGTTGGCTGAGGGGAGGCATCTGGCACCCCACCCTTCCTGCTTCTCCAGGAGCCAGGGAGGGAGTGACGGTAAAGAGAGGTCAGCCTGGCAAAGATTGCACACTTGCCCCTTCCCCCAACACCCCCCCACCATGTCTCTCCCTACTCATCTCCCACCACCTCCCTCAAAAAGCAGCAGAAAGTTCTAACCCAAACTCAGTATGGTGTGAACACCATCTTTTTCTCACCTCTTCAGGGCAAAATTCTGCCTCCAATCTGTCAGAAACTAAGCTCTCGTGTCAGGGGACCCAGAGGGGTTTTGGAGGAACACTCCTCATTTTGCCAGACCCTCATTCCTTTGATTACCGCCCTGGCTCCTCTTCCCCCCATTTCTGTCCTGTCACTCTCCCTCTCAGGAAGTCCCCTCCGGGACCTAGATGGCCCCTCCCCTTAGCTCTCTGGCCCTCCGGTGCCACCACCTCTCCCAGTCCCAGAGACATCTCAGACAACGCTACCACCTTTGCCCCTGTCCCTGGGCCTTTAGGGAACCTGCCAGAAGGGTAGTTGTTGCCGTGGAGACCAGCTGGCACCAAGGCCCCACTCTCCCCTTAACCCTGCAGCCCAGGTGAGCTGAGCCCCGCCTCCACCTCCCCCACACCTCCACACAGAGGCTCAGTGTAGGCCTGTGTTGTTCTCCCTCCTCTCCTCCAGGCTCTCCACTCAGCCGTGCAGACCCACAAGCTCACACGCCATCATCCAGCAATCCACCCGACACCATCCTGCCCCCACAATAAGAGGACACCAGAGAGCTCTTAAGCGACGGAAGGAAAAGGGGGGGGGGATGGACAGGGATTGATTTACGATAGGTCCCGCTCCCCAGACACTGCCTTTCCCCCAACCCCTCACATGGTCCCCCTCCCATGCAGGCCCAAACCCCGAGGAGCCTCGGACTACAACTCCCAGCAGGCGGAACAGCCCGAAGTCCTGGGCTGGAGGAGCAAGGCACGCTGGGACATGGAGTCTCGGCGTCTTGCACCTGCCGCAGGAACCAGTGAGGGGAGGAGGGTGGAAGAAGATGGAGTGCGGCTGGGGTGGGAGCGCCCGCAAGGCCTCTTTCCCCGAAGCCAGGCCTTTCTGTCCTCTGCGGAAGCGGAGGGACACGTGCTCGCTCCCTGCCCTTCTCCAAGGTCCGGCAACGAAAGAGCCCCCGCCCCCACCCCGCCCGCCTCCCCCACAGAGCTCTGCAGCCCCTGCTCAGGCTGGGCCCGAGCAACGTGCCCTGGCCGGGAAAGGGGTGAGCCACGGCGCTGGGAGAAAGCGATTGTCCACAAGTGAACGCCGGAACAGTGACGGCAAGCAGAACGCAGATGACCTCGGGGGCACCTCCCTCTTAGGGGAGAGGAGTTGGGGGCAACTGTTTTAACAGGTCTCCGGTCCTCTCCTCCCCTCCCCTCCCCTCCTCTCCCCGCCCCTCCCTTGGCCCCGCCGGGTCACTCACCACCTTCCAGCGGTCCTTGACCACGTAGTTGGCCGGCAGTATGTCGGCCTGCTCCCCTCCCCCACTCATGTTGGTTTCGTCCTTAAGAGCGGCCGCTAGGCACTGCATCCGCCAGCCGGAGGGAGGGGTGTCCGCAGGGCCTGCCCTGGGGGGGCCATCTACCTGGGGGAGTGGGGAGGGGCTGTGAGTGGGGCAGGCCACGCACCCGGGACCGGCTCGCAGATACGGAGGAGGGGAGCGCCATTCTCCTGGCAGGCATCCTTCCCGGGCCCGCTGGGCAGATGCTCCAGGGGTTACTGGGGGAAGCACTGTGTAAACACCCAGGTGGAGGTCAGAAGAGAAGACAGAAATACTACCCACGGGAAGGGAGACACAGACTACAAACTGGGGATGTGAAACCCAACAACAGGACGCACATGTTGAAAAAAGGAGAGGAAAATGCCAAGCGAACAGGCTATGGGGACAGCATTTCCCAAAGAGAGAGATGCTAATGTGGAGGAGACTTGCTAACTGCCCCCAGGGAGGGGCATACAAATCTAGGACCCATGCTTGTGTAGGGGACACCTGGGCCAAGAAGGACCCGTCTGAGTGACTTGATCCGAGGCTCCCCCAACACCCACACATTCCTATGCAGAGGTGCCACCAAATGCCAATGGAGCTGTGCATCTGAAGCTTACTAAAAGGGGAGACCTGCCGACCAAGGGGTGACCCATGGGAGACCCACTCCAGAGTGATGCTAATCAACCGCGGGACTCGGGATAATCAAGAAAATGAGATACACAGCAGCCCCTGGGGGTGGTGCTAAGTGAGGATGATGCAGTGTGTGAGGGACACACCATTCTCAGGGGTGAGCCCAACTCACTGACAGCCGTGGGGTTCAGAAGCAAGGATGTGAGCCATGGGGTGAACATAAGGTGATGGCTCAGCACATGGATTTTAGAGGGACCGCAAACCTGCGGCCACTCCAAGGGAGAGAGACAGGCTGAACTGGGTGGTGGTTTGGGGGGGCGCGTCTTGGGGACAACAAGGAGTGGGATGGGTCTAACAGGAGGCAGGAGGAAGGTCGGGGTGGGCGTGTGCTGAGAGAGCTCCGACCACACCTTCTGTCTGCTCCAGAACAAGGAGAATGGCACTGGCATAGAGGTAGAAGTTGAATATCAAAGAGAGTGTCCTGAGCGTGGGGCTTGGGAAAGCCCGCCAGTGTTATCCAGGGAAATAAATGTGTGTGCACGTGGATGCGTCTGCGTGCGTACCCGCACGTGTGGCCTTCCGCGAGAATGTATATATGTCTTTGTGTGTCTTTGTGTGTGTGTCTGTGCCTGTCCATCCGTCTGCGTGTGCTTGTGCGTGTTATTGTGTCTGTCTGTGATGGGCATGTGTGTAGGCAGGGGGCTGTTTTTTGAGATTTCTGTCAAACCCATACAGGATTGGAACCAGGATCTTCTCTTCTCTTCTTTCCCCCTACACTTTGGATAAGAACACTGCTCTGCCCTCACAGGGACCCTGGACAGTCACAGCTGGAAGGCAGTTAGTTACTCCAGCTGGGGACGAGATGGGGTGGAAGGGAGGTGGGGAGGAGGAAAGTGACTAAGGTATCTATGGATGGGGCCGAAACTCCATAAACCTGTTTTTCCTTGGGATGGGGATATTTCCCCCAGGCTCCTGTGTCTAGTCATCCTGATACAGGGGGCAGTGTGGGATAGTAAAGGCATAGAAACAACCTTTAACAGGTCATGGTGCGCCATGAGGGTCATGTGGAGAACAGGTCTTCATGCAGAGGGACACTGTCACTCTTGTCCTGTCTTTCTTCAAGTGACTCAGCTGACTCATTCCTCCAACCCACCCAACTTCAGAGCATCAGAACTGTGGGGATGCCGAATAGGCCGCTGCCCACCTTCTGTCAAAGTGCCATGTGGGGCATCAGGAATTCAGAGGGCAGTGAGAGCAATGGCAGGATAAAGGGAGAGGTAGGGGGTGGGGGATTCTGGAATAAAGGTGGAAACAAGTTGAGGACAAGACCGAAGAAGCCATTGAACCAGTAGGGAGAGAGCTTTGTGCAGTTGGTGACCTCTGGTGGGCTTTCCAGCCCTGTGATAGGGGATTCTATAGGTTGATGAGAAAAATGGGGATGCAGCAACCAGTTTCAAGATGGGCAAGCCTAGAAGGAACAGGTGGGGTGGGAAAAGGGAGAGTGGCAGCAGGAGGCTAAATGGGGGTTCCCTGCCTCTTCCTGTCCACCATCCTCACTCTCTGCCTCTGAGGACTGCACTCAGCTTAGACTAGGTTGGATGACAGGCCACAAGAAACTTGGCTGCCCCATTACTGCCCCCTCAGGACCCTTTGGGTATGTGGAGGCATGGGTGTGTCCTGTGAGGGGGCTTGTGGAAGAGGTTTTCATGAATATCTGTCAGACAGTGTAGGGCCAAGTGTGTGGGGGGGGGTGGGCAGGGAGACAGGGAGGGAGACACAGCAAGGGAGGGACCTCATCATGGTGTGTGAGTTGAGGTGTTGATGTGTAACTATGCAAGGTGTGAGCCAGGTGTCTGTGGGAATCTGGGAGTGCAGATAAGGGGAGGTGAAGGAGCCCAGTGAGGGATAGTGGGAACAGGTGAAAAGAGATGTGGAAGGAGGCAGAGGGGAAGGGAAGGGATGGGGGGGTGACAGATCTGAGGAGGGGGTTGGGTAAGACAGAAGCAGGTGATGAGCGATCCTGATGGCAGGTGAGGAAGCGGCAGGTCCCCGGGAGGGGCTTCTGGGCACTGCTGAAGGGCTGAGGAAGTAGGTAAGGCAGCTAGCCGGCGGGACGGAGGGGGTGAGGACGACGGAGAGAGGTTATGGAGGCAGCTGGGAAGGACTTGTCAGGGTGACAGCAGGGTGAAGCCGTGGGCATGGGGGGGGTGGGCAGAGGCCGTGGGGGGCCGGTTGGCGAGGGCGGGTGTGGGGGGGGGGGGGGCAGGGAGCCGTTCCAGGCCTCGGGATGCGGCCCAGGCTGTGTAGGCCAGCGGCGGGCGTCCCGGCTCGGGCGGACACGGCCCAGGGAGGGGGAGCTGGGGAAGGCTGCGCTGGGAGGCGAGCCGGGCCCGAGGCCCGCGGAGCCCGCAGGGGAGCCCCCGCCCCGACCCCGCCGGCCCGCCGCCGGCCCCGCCCCGCCTCACCTGCTCTGTGCCCGCTGCGGCTGCGGCTGCGGCGGCGGAGGCAGCGGCTCGGGGCGGCGCATCCCCCGGGGCCGGGGCGGGGCGGGGGCGGCTCAGTGCGGCGCGGAGCGGCCCGCTCCCTCCGACGGCGGCGGCGGCGGCGGCGGCGGCAGCGGCGGCCTCCCGCCCGGGATCATCCCCGCCCGGCCCGGCCCGGCCCCGATCCTCCTCGGGCGACGGCGGAGGCAGCGGCGGAACGAGGAGCTGCCCACAATGCACTGCGCCGCCAGCATCAGCACCAGCCCTGACATCACCGCCCCACCGCCCGGCTCTTACATCACCGCCCTTTCTCTGACATCACATTCCACTCCGCTCCTCTCTCCACACCTGCAGCCTAGGTTCTCCTCCAGATGGCCCCGCTCCAGCTCTTCGTTTCTCCTCGCTGGTTTCTGCCATTCACTTGACCGCCACCCCCCACCCCGGCGGGGCCCCATCCCTCCTTACCTGTCCCCACAGACCTCATCTGTCTGGATCATCCCTTATCTTCTCTCCTCCCAGCACGTCCCTGTCACTCCTTGCCTGTCCCTATCAGCCTCAGATGATTGCCCCACTGCACCTTCCATGTGTTCATACTTTCTTCTAAACTCCTTTCCCCTCACCTGTACCATCCTTCCATAGTCCTGGTCCCCCATTTCTTCTCACACATCCCTCGCCAAGAACTCACCTCCCCACACGTATGACTTACCTCCTGGCTCAACCCGTTCCTCTCTGTCTTTGGTCCCTCCTCCCATCTGTTGGCAAATTCTGTCATTCTGCTTACAAATAAGATGCACTCTTTTTATTTTTTTTTTTTTTGAGATTTTATTTATTTGACAGAGAGAGAGACAGCAAGAGAGGAAACACAAGCAGGGGGAGTGGGAGAGGGAGAAGTAGACTCCCCGCTGAGCAGGGAGCCCGATGAGGGGCTCGATCCCAGGACCCTGGGATCATGACCTGAGCTGAAGGCAGACACTTAAAGACTGAGCCACCCAGGTGCCCCTATTTTTATTTTTATTTTTAAAGATTTTATTTATTTATTTGAGAGAGAGAGAGCACAGGAGCAGGGGGAGGGGCAGAGGGACAGGCAGACTCCCCACTGAGCAGGGAGCCAGGACATGGGGCTTGATCCTAGGACCTGGAGATCAGACCTGAGCCAAAGGTAGACACCTAACCAAGTGAGCTGCCCAGGCGCCCCAAGATGCACTCTTTTTAAAAAAGATTTTATTTATATATTTGAGAGAGCATGAGAGAGAGCAGAGAGCACAAGCGGGGGTGGGGATGGGGAGGACGGGCGGAGGGAGAGGGGGATGCAGACTCCCCGCTAAGCAGGGAGCCCTATGCGGAGCTCCATCCCAGGACCCTGGGATCATGACCTCAGCTGAAGGCAGACGCTTAACCGACTGAGCTACCGAAATGCACCAAGATGCACACTCTTTACTGATTTTATTTATTTGACAGAGAGAGACACAGCGAGAGATGGAACACAAGCCGGGGGAGTGGGAGAGGGAGAGGGAGAAGCAGGCTTCCCTGCCGAGCAGGGAGCCCGATGCGGGGCTTGATCCCAAGACCCTGAGATCATGACCTGAGCCTAAGGCAGACACTTAACCCACTGAGCCACCCAGGCGCCCCAAGATGCACACTCTTTACTGTGACATTAAAAATTCTTCCCAACATGGTAATAATACCATATAGAGGCTATTACCACCCTTTTGACAAATTTGATTACTCAACATTCTCTGAACATACTTTGCACTTTGTCTCTCTCATCCTTTGTGCCTTCAACAAATGCATACTGAGGCCTCCATTAACAACGACAAGCAGCAACCATTTACTCTTGCCAGACACTGTTCTAACTTTACACATATTAACTCATTTAATCCTCATAACAACCCAGTACTAATGTTACACCCATTTTATAGAGGAGGAAACGGAGATACAGAGAAGTTGAGTAATTTGCCTTAGGTTACACAGCTAGCAAGTGGCACAGCTGGGATTCAAACCCTGGCTTCAGAGTCCATGCTCCTAACCATGATGCTGGGAGGAAGGACCATTGAGTCAGCAAGACCACTCAGAGGAGGTGCAGTCCACTGGAATTTGAAGGATTAGGAGTTTTGCAACAGACAAGTGGGGCCAGGGCAGAGGGTGGGAGAGACTTCCAAACTGAGAAGAGGGCATGAGGTGAGCTGGGGGTGGGCATGCACAAGATCATGTAGGGCCCTGTGCGCCATGCTAAGAAGATTGGATCTTCTCCACTTAGTTTTTGGGAGCGTAGTGGATAGTGTCATGAGCCAACCAGATTCCCCTCCAGAATCTAGGTACTCATTCCTTCGGCTGCCTGGGGTGCTGAAGTCTGAGTGCTCTCAGCTGACTCCCTCTCTGGAAATTGCCCCTGGCCAAGGATGCTGCCTCACTCAAAATCATGCACCCATTCTGGTGCAACCCATATCCAACTGATGATCAGCCTGTGAGGACAAAGGCCTAGCCCCCTCACCCCAACTCAGGACATTTCTGAAGGGACATCCATTTTCTTTTTTCTTTTTTTCCAAAGATTTTATTTATTTTTTAGAGAGCGAGCGAGAGAGAAACAGCATGAGAGGGGAGAGGGTCAGAGGGAGAAGCAGGCTCCCCGCTGAGCCGGGAGCCCGATGTGGGACTCGATCCCAGGACCCTGGGGTCATGACCTGAGCCGAAGGCAGACGCTTAACCATCTGAGCCACCCAGGTGCCCGGGACATACATTTTCAAAACTCCTGATACGGTCAGCTGAGGCTTCTGTTGAGGCTGCATTAAAGCTCTGCCCAATCCTGCTTGCTTCACTCCTTCACAGATGTTGATCTTCAGACTACTTCCCGATCAACTTCTTGCATGATCCTCTCCATCTCAGAGTCAATGTCAGGGGAACTGGAACTTCAGACAGGAAATCACTGAAGAACACAGCCTGATCTGAGTATTGAGTTAGGATTCTAGGTTGACAATTTTGTCCCCAGTACTATAAAAATGTAGGTCTAGCTTACAATTGTTTCTGATGAGAAAGTGGCGATTATCCTTATCTTTGTTTCTCTGTATGTAATATCTGTTACTCCTGTGGCTACTTTTAAGATTTTCTCTTTATCACGGTTTTAAAGCTATTTGGTTATGATGTGACTTGACATAGTTTTTTTCATGTTTCCTGTGCTTGGGGTTTGTTGAGCTCTTGTATCTGTGAGTTTATAGTTGTCATCAAGATTGGAAAAATCTCAGCCATTATTTTCTCAAATATTTTTTCTGCCTTCCCTTTCCTTCAGAGACTCCAATTACCCACTTGAAGTTTTCCACAGCTCACCGATGCTTTGTTCCTTTTTCCCCCAGTCTTTTTTATTCTCACTGTGTTTTGTTTTGCATAGTTTCTACTGCTAAGTATTCAAGTTCATTAATTTTATCTTTTGCAGCATCTGAGCTGGTATTAATCCCATCCGATGTATTTTTCATTCTAGTTTACATCTCTAGAAATTTAATCTGGGTCTTTCTTTTTTCTTTTTTCTTTTTCTTTTTATTTTTTTTTTAAAGATTTTATTTATTTATTTGAGAGAGAATGAGAGAGAGAGCACATGAGAGGGGGGAGGATCAGAGGGAGGAGCAGACTCCCTGCAGAGCAGGGAGCCCGATGCGGGACTCGATCCCGGGACTCCAGGATCATGACCTGAGCCGAAGGCAGTCGCTTAACCAACTGAGCCACCCAGGCGCCCTTATTTTTTATTTTTAAGTTTTATTTATTTTTGAGAGAGAGAGAGTGTGTGTGTCTGGCATGAGCCAGGGGAGAGGCAGGGGACGAAAGGGAGAGTCACAAGCAGACTCCACACTGAGCACAGAGCCTGACGTGGGGCTTGATCTCACCTGAGCCAAAACCAAGAGTCAGATGCTTAACCAACTGTGCCACCCATGCGCCCCACAATCAGGGTCTTTCAAAAATCTTTCATGTTCGATTTTTCTTCTAACTTCTTAAGCATATGTAATACTTATAGTAACTATGTTAATGTACTTGCCTACAAATTTTATTATCTGAATAATTTCCGCTTTCAATTGATCTTTCTTCTCACTCTGGGTCATATTTTTCTGCTTCTTTCCATACCATAATTTTTTTATTGGATGCAAAATAGTGTGAATTTTACTTTGTTGGGTTTGTGTTTTTGTTTATATACAATATTTTTATATTTTAGCAAATATTCTTTTTTTTTTTTTAAGATTTTATTTATTTATTTGACAGAGAGAGACACAGCAAGAGAGGGAATACAAGCAGGGGGAGTGGGAGAGGGAGAAGCAGGCTTCCTGCCGAGCAGGGAGCCCGATGCAGGGCTCGATCCCAGGACCTGGAATCATGACCTGAGCCAAAGGCAGACGCTTAACGACTGAGCCACCCAGGCGCCCTATATTTTAGCAAATATTCTTAAGCTTTGTTCTAGAATGCAACTAATTTACTCAGAAACAGTTTGATCCATTAAGGCTTATTTGTTAAGCTTTATTAGGTGGGACCTAAGTAGCTTCTAGTCAAAGGATCATTATCCCCACCTCAGAGGCAAAAGGCTTCAGCATAATTTACCTCATGCCCCATGAATTATGAGGTTTTCCACATCGGCTGGAGGGAACAGGCACTTTTTCCATTGCTCCGTGAGCTCTGGAGATTGTTCACTTTGCTGCTTTCAGGTGGTTCTTTTCCTGCCTCAGCGAGTTTCCTCACACACATGTGCTGATCGGTCTGAAACCGACTGTCGCAGAGATCAGTCTGAAGGTTCCAAAGCTTTCTCTTCTGTCCTGTGCTCTGTTCCACACACCAGCTGCTTTGGCCTCCGTGGACTCACCACTCTGTCTCCTCAGCTCCAGGAGATGGCTGGGCTCAGCCTGGGTTCCTCCTGCTAGAAGCCCACAAAACCTGCAGGCAATATGCTGGGGCAAACAAAAGCTCACCTGGCTGTTTTCGGTGTTTTGGGGATCGCTGTCTGGCACTGCCTGATGGCCAATGTTCAAACATCATTGTTTCATATATTCTGCCCAGTTTTTTGCTTGTTAAACATGGGAGGCTCGACAGCAAAGGAAACCATCAGTAAAATGAGAAGGCAATTTATGGAATGGGAGAAAATGCTTGCAAATCATAGATCTGATAAAGGGTTAATATCTGAAATATATCAAGAACCCATCCAATTCAATAGGAAAAAAAGAGAACAGTCCACATTAAAAATGGGCAGAGGATCTAAATAGACATTTTTCCAGAAAAGACTTACAAATGGCCAATAGGTACAAGAAAATGTACCATACTCCCCAAAGCCATCTATAGACTCAGTGAAATCCCTATCAAGATTCCAATGACATTTTTTACAGAAGTAGAAAAAACAATCCTAAAATGTATATAGAACCACAAAGACCCTGAATAACTAAAGCAATCCTGAGAAAGAAGAATAAAGTGGGAAGCATCACACCTTCTGATTTCAAGGAATGTTATAAAGCTAGAGTATCAAAACAGTATGGTGCTGGCATAAAAACAGACATATAACAAATGGAACAGAATCAAGAGTGCAAAAATAAATCCATGCATATATGGCCAACTGATATTTGACAAGGGAGCCAGGAATACTCAGTGAAGAAAAGACAATTTCTTCCATACAGATGGCCAATAGACATATGAAAAGATACTTAAGATCACTAATTATCAGGGAAATGCAAATCAAAACCACAATGAGATATCACCTTATACCTCAGAAATGGCTCGTATCAAAAAGACAAAAAATAACAAGTGTTGGCGAGGATGTGGAGAAAAGGGAACCCTCATGCACTATTGGTGGGAATGTAAATTGGTGCAACCACTTTGGAAAACAGTATGGAGGTTCTTCCAAAAACTAAAAATAGGGGCACTTGGCTGGTTCAGCTGGTAGAGCATGTAGACTCTTGATCTCAGGATTGTAAATTTGAGCCCCATGTTGGGTGTAGAGGTTACTCAAAAATAAAATGTTTAAGGGCACCTGGGTGGCTCAGTCGTTAAGCATCTGCCTTCGGCTCAGGTCATGATCCCAGGGTCCTGGGATCGAGCCCCGCATCGGGCTCCCTGCTCCGCGGGAAGCCTGCTTCTCCCTCTCCCACTCCCCCTGCTTGTATTCCCTCTCTCGCTGTGTCTCTCTCTGTCAAATAAATAAATAAAATCTTTAAAAAAAATGTTTAAAAAGAATGAAACCTTGCCATTTGCAACAATGTGGATGGAGCTAGAGAGTACTATACTAAGAGAAATAAGTCAGTCAGGGGAGTCTGGGTAGCTCAGTCAGTTAAGTGTCTGACTCTTGGTTTCAGCTCAGGTTGTGATCTCTGGGTCATGAAATCAAGCCCCACGTCTGGCTCCATGCTAAGCTCGGAGTCAGCTTGAGATTCTTTCTCCCTCCCACTCCCTTCCCCTTTGCTCCTTCCTCTGCTTGTGCAACCCCCCCTCTCTAAAATAAATAAACAAAATCTTAAAAAAACACAAACCCTAAAAAAATAGAAGTACCATATGACCCAGTAATTCCACTTCTGGGTATTTACCTGAAGACAATGAAAACACTAATTTAAAAAGATATAAGCACCCCTGTAGTTCATTGCAGTATTATTCACAAGAGCCATGATATAGAAGCAACCTAAGTGTCCACTGATACATGAATGGACAAAGAAGATGTGGGGCACCTGGGTGGCTCAGTTGGTTGGGCGTCTGCCTTCGGCTCAGGTCAGGATTCCAGGGTCCTAGGACCAAGCCCCACATCAGGCTCCCTGCTCAGCAGGGAGTCTGCTTCTCCCTCTGCCTGCCCCTCCCCCTGCTTGTGCTCTCTCTCTCTGTGTCAAATAAATAAATAAAATTTTTAAACAAACAAACAAACAAAAAGAAGATGTGGTATATAGAGACAGTGGAATATTACTCAGCCATAAAAAAGAATGAGATCTTGCCAGCCACTTGTGACAACATGGATGGACCTAGAGGGCATTATGCTAAGTGGAATAAGTCAGACAGAGAAAGACAGATACTGTATGATCTGATTTATATGTGGAATCTAAAACAAACAAATTTAAAAAACCCAACTAAAAGAGAAACAGACTCCTAAATATAGAGAACAAACATGGTTGCTGAGAGGGGAAGGTGGTAGGAGAATGGACAAACTGGGGGAAGGGGAGTGGGAGATACAGGCTTCTAGTTATGGAATAAGTCATGGGGATGAAAGGAAGAGCACAGGTAATATAGTCAATGGTACTGTAATGGCATTTTATGGTGACAGAGGGGAGCTATGTTTGTGGTGAATATACATCTAGACTTGTCCAGTCACTATGTGGTACACCAGAAACTAATGTAACATTGTGTGTCAACTATACTTCAATTAAAAAAATTTTGAGGGCGCCTGGGTGGCTCAGTTGGTTAAGCGACTGCCTTCGGCTCAGGTCATGATCCTGGAGTCCCGGGATTGAGTCCCGCATCGGGCTCCCTGCTTGGCAGGGAGTCTGCTTCTCCCTCTGACCCGCCTCCCTCTCATGCTCTCTGCCCCTCATTCTCTCTCTCTCTCAAATAAATAAAATCTTAAAAAAAAATTTTTTTTTTGAAAAGACAGTCTCTTCAATAAATGGTACTGGGAAAACTGGATATTCACATATAAAAAAAGCGAAAGTAAATCCCTATTTTATACCACTCACAAAAATTAACTCGGATTAAACTTTTTTAAAATTTCTTTCTTTGTTTTTGTTTTTTTTTTAAGATTTTATTTATTTGTCAGAATGAGAGAGAGCACAAGCAGGGGGAGTGGCAGGCAGGAGAAGCAGGCTCCCCGCTGAGCAAGGAGACTGGACCCTGGGATCATGACCTGAACTGAAGGCAGACGCTTAACAGACTGACCACCCAGGTGTCCCTCTTTTTCTTTTCTTTTATTTTTTTAAGATTTATTTATTTGAGAGGGAGAGAGAGAGAGAGAGAGAGCACGAAAGCAGGGGGAGGGGCAGAGGGAGAGAGAGAGAATCTCAAGCAGACTCTGAGCTGCGCACGAAGCCTAACATGGGGCTTGATCCCGCGACCCTGACATCAGGACCTGAGCCAAAACCAAGAGTCAGATGCTTAACTGACTGGGCCACCCATGTGCCCCTCTAATTGTATTAAAGACTTAAATGTCAGACCTGAAACCATAAAACTCCTAGAAGAAAACATAGGGAAAAAGCTCCTTTGCATAGTTATTGGCAATGATTTTTTTAAAGATTTTTTATTTATTTATTTGAGAGAGAGAGATAGAGATAGTGAGAGAGAGCACGAGTGGGGAGGAGAGGGAGGAGGAGTGGGAGAAGGAGACTCCCTACTGAGCAGGAAGCCCAATGCAGGGCTTGATCCCAGGACCCTGGGATTATGACCTGAGCCGAAGGCAGATGCTCAACTGACTGAGCCACCCAGGTGCCCCGGCAATGATTTTTTTAATATGACATGTGAAGTACAGTCAACAACAAGAATAAATAAACAAGTGGGACTACAACAAACTAAAAAGCTTCTGCACAGCAAAAAAAAAAACCCCAACCCCCACCCCCCAAATCAGAAAAATGAAAAGACAACCTATGGAATGGGGAAAAAATACGTGTAAATCATATATCTGATAAGGGGTTAATATCCAAAATATACAAAGAACTCATATAACTCAATAGCATAAAAAAACCAAATAATCCAATTAAAAATAGGCAAAGGACCTGAACAGATATTTTTCCAAAGAAGACATACAAATGGCCAATAGGAACATGAAAAGGTACTCAATATCACTAATCATTAGGGAAATGCAAATCAAAACCACAATGATAGGGGTGCCTGGCTGGCTCAGTCGGTAGAGCATGTAACTCTTGATCTTGGGGTTATAAGTTTGAGCCACACATTGGGTGTAGAGATTACTTAAAAATAAAATCTTTGGGGTGCCTGGGTGTCAGTCGGTAGAGTGTGCAACTCTTGATCTCGGGGTTGTAGGTTCGAGCCCCATGCTGGGTGTAGAGATTACTTTTTTAAAAATCTTTTTTAAAACCCACAATGATATGTCACCTCGTGCTTGTTAGAATGGCTATGTGCAATCTTAAGAAAAAACAACAAAAACAAACTCAAAGATACAGAGAACAGATTGGGGGTTATCAGAGTCAAGGGAGGAGGAACAATGAGCAAAGTAGAAGAAGGTGGTCAAGAGGTACAAACTTCCAGTTATAAGATAAATAAGTCCTGGGGATGTAAGGTAGAACATGGTGACTATAGTTAATAATACTGCATTGTATATTTGAAAGATGCTAAGAGAGTAGATCGTAAAAGTTCTCATTGCAAGAAAAAAATATTTGTAATTACGTGGTGATAAATGTTAACTAAACTTATTGTGGTGATCATTTCACAGTACATACTTATATCAAGTCATTATGTTGTACACCTAACATTAATGCAATGCCAAAGAAAATTTTCTTTAAATCACAGGGGAAAAAAAGCATGACAAACAACAGAAAGAGCAAGGAAAAGCATGGCAAATATAAAGCACAAAAGAGGATAATAGAAAAATATCCAAATATGTTAGTAATCACAATAAATATAAATGGAAGAAATTCATTGATAGAGCATCAGGTTTGTAAAAATGCAGGTATAAGCTGCTTAAGAGAGACAAAAAGGTTAAAACTGAAGATGTAAAAACATGTAAGTCCAAAAGAATTTATTGGGGGAAAAGTGGGTCACATCATGAGGACAAAAAGTATACCACCAAGAACATATAAAAATTCTAAACTTGTACTCACCTAATAATAGTCTCAGAATACAAAGTAAAAATAGGTAAAATTACAAGGAAAGAAATTTAAATCCACTGTCAAAGGGAGATTTCAAAAAAATTACCTCAGTAATTGATAAATGGGAAAAAAGTGAAGATATAGAAGATTTGAAAAATACAAATATAACCATGTGTGTATAGACGATTACATATAAATAATCTATTATATCTATTTAGATATGATATCTGTTGGATACATAGATATTTATTATAAATAGATTTTATATACATACATATCTATTATAAAAATAACAGATAATATTTATAATAGATATTTAATATATATAATGTATATAGATCTGAAATAGATATAACAAAATTTTAAGATTTGATAACTCTGAGTAGCGGACACAAGGATATATGATATACCCTTCTCCAAACTTTACTCATACTTGATATATTTTGTAATAAGTTTTATTATTTATTTATTTATTTATTTATTTTATTTGAGACAGAGAGAATGAGAGAGAGAGAGCACATGAGAGGGGGAGGGTCAGAGGGAGAAGCAGGCTCCTTGCTGAGCAGGGAGCCCGATGCGGGACTCGATCCAGGGACTCCAGGATCACGACCTGAGCTGAAGGCAGTCGCTTAACCAACTGAGCCACCCAGGCGCCCTGTAATAAGTTTTTAAATTAATAATTATTCACAAAAAAATCTAAACTTGAGCACTAAGGCTAAACTCCCCATTTTGGCCTCTACAGATGCCTGACATTGAAGAGCAGACGAAGAGTCCAGATGCTCCCTCCTTGCACAAAACCCCCATCATAAGAAAACATCCTAGCAACTGGGATGGTGAGGAAATAAGAGTCAGAGGGCACCTGGCTGGCTCAGTCGGCAGAGCATGTGACTCTTAATCTCAAGGTCGTAAGTTCAAGCCCCACATTGGGCAGAGAGCTTTTGGGAAGGAAGGAAGGAAGGAAGGAAGGAAAGGAGGGAGGGAGGGAGGAGACTCGGAATGTACTCAGGTAAGGCGGGTACAGTACATATTAGGGCAGAGATCCTCAACCCTCCTTTCTCCACAACAAATCTAAGAAAGCAGTATCACATTTGAAAAACAAATGAACACAAAACATGGGAGGGTAAATCTGGTTCCTGCTCCTCCCTGTCGCTGAAGAAGCAGGTGTTTGTTTGCTCTGGGTGTTAACTGGCAGGAGTGTGAGGATAAACTGGAAGGGATGCTCCACATGCTTGATTTCTGCTTTCTTTGAATTGCTCAACACTTTGTACCTTGCTGCTTGGCATTAAATTGACCTCTATTCTTGAGCCAAGGCTGGCCCTTCCCCAGACCAGAGTCTAAAGTCTCAGTCCTTACTCCTTTGTGTAGTTCCTCTAGTGCCCACTGAGTGTCCCGCACAAAACAAATGCTTCAAAAAAATGTACCCTTGAAGCTGGAGATTAAAAGAGACTTTAAAAACATATAAAAAATGAATCGGTTAAAACTGCATGACTAGGAATGCACACTTGGGTGATAAGACCATAAAGAAACATAAAGAAGTTTATTTATGCCCATTTTTTGTCCTTACCATAAAAGTAAGGGTTGGGGCGCCTGGGTGGCTCAGTTGTTAAGTGTCTGCCTTCCACTCAGGTCATGATCGCAGGGTCCAGCCCCATGTCAGGCTCCCCGCTCGGTGGAAGCCTGCTTCTCCCTCTCCCACTCCCCCCGCTTGTGTTCCCGCTCTGGCTGTCTTCTCTCTCTGTCAAATAAATAAAATCTTTAAAAAAAATAAAAAAGTAAGGACAGTGTTTACTTTTGGAGGGAAGAAGGAGGCTGTGACTGGGATGGGGCACATGGAAACTGCTGGGTGGCTAAAGACCTATTTCTTGACATGGGTGGTGGTTACAAGAGTGTCTTATAATAATTAATTTGCTTTAAGGTGGCTTGCTGCAAGTGGATTTTATTTTATAATAAAAACATTTTTATTGGTATGTTCCATGAATGAATGAATGAGTGAATGAATCAGGTGGGGCACTGAGCATCAGTGGTCGTTAGCATCAAAAGAGAGACATCCAGACAGCATACGCCCCAGGATGGGAGTACACACCACCACCTGTGAAATAGTCTGGCCCAAAATGGAATCTGAATCTGATCAAGTCTCTAGATCCAACTCCAATTTACAGGACAGAAGAACACTTTTTTTTTTTTAAGATTTTATTTATTTATTTATTTATTTATTTGAGAGAGAGAGAGAGTGAGTGAGTGAGTAGGGGGAGGGACAAGCAGACTCCCTGCTGAGTGCAGAGCCTGACATGGGGCTTGATCCCAGGACCTGGAGATGACCTGAGCCGAAGGCAGATGCTTAACCGACTGAGCCACCCAGGCGCCCCGGAAGAACCCTTTAAATGAAACTACAGGTATATAATCAGTAAAGTCCAGACTATAGGAAACTCAGCAGAACAAATAAGGGGGCTGGGGGGAGACAATATGCAGTAGCAACATGTTGATTAAAATAGTCTCAAAAGGGACGCCTGGGTAGCTCAGGTTAAGTGTCTGTCTTCAGCCCAGGTCATGATCCCGGGGTCCTGGGATTGAGCCCTGAATCGGGCTCCTTGCTCAGCAGGGAGGCTGCTTCTTCCTCTGCCTGCCACTCTGCCTGATTGTGTTCTCTCTCTGTCTCACAAATAAAATCTTAAAAAAATAAATAAAATACTCTCAAAGACATATGAACCAATCACAACATGTGGACTTTATGTGGCTTCCACTTTTATTTTTTTAGTTATTTTTATTTCTTTAAAAGGTATATTTATTTATTTGAGAGAGAGGGGGGAGTGCACACACATGAGGGGGGGAGCAGAGGGAGAAGAAGAGAAGCAGACTCCCCACTGATCAGGGAGCCCAACGTGGGGCTTGATCTCAAGACCTGGGATCATGACCTTAGCGGAAGACAGACACTTAACCGACTGAGCCCCCAGGCGTCCCATGGCTTCTGCTCTTAAACAAATAAACTGTAAACAAACATTTATAACACTTCTAAGACAACTGGAGATTTGAACCATGGTAGAATACTTGATGATCTTAAAAAATCTTGTTAAGTATTTTAGTTGGGATAATGGTATTTTGGTTACATTTTTTTTTTAAGTATCTTGGGGCGCCTGGATGGCTCAGTTGGTTAAGTGTCCCAATTCTTGATTTTGGCTCAGGTCATGATCTCAGGGTCGTGAGACTGAGCCCCGTGTCAGGCCCTCTGCTGGGCGTGGAACCCTGCTTAAGATTCTCTCTCTCCAAACCATAAGAGACTCTTAATCTTAGGAAGCAAACTGAGGGTTGCTGGAGGGGAGGAAGGGAGGGAGGTGGGGGGATGGGGTAACAGGGTGATGGACACTGGGGGGGGTACGTGATGTAATGAGCACTGGGTGTTATATAAGACTGATGCATCACAGACCTGTATCCCTTAAACAACACATTATATGTTAATTGAATTTAAATTTAAAAATAAAAATAAAAGATTCTCTCTCTTGGGCGCCTGGGTGGCTCAGATGGTTAAGCGTCTGCCTTCAGCTCAGGTCATGATCTCAGGGTCCTGGGATCGAGTCCCGCATCGGGCTCCCTGCTTGGCAGGGAGCCTGCTTCTCCCTCTCCCTCTACTGTTCCCCCTGCTTGTGCTCTCTCGCTCTCTCTGTCAAATAAATAAATAAAATCTTAAAAAAAAAAAATTAAAAAAAAAAAAAAGATTCTCTCTTCCTCTACCCCTCCCCCCACTCAAGAGTGCTATGTAAAAAAATTCTTAATGGAATTACGCACCATGTGTGTAAGTTTGACACTGTAACGTGAAAAGTTCCATGGAACTGAACAATGACGGCATTTGTAGAGTACCTTGGGTTCTGTAAAGTGCTCTCACATACTTCATCAGAACCGCACCGTACTCAAACTGCGCAAGTGAGGCAGGAGAACATCTCTTACTCAGAGATGAGGAAACTGAGGCTCGGAGGCTTTAAGGGACCTGCTCAAGATCACAGAGCTAGCAAGTAGTAACTTGTCTGACAAGTAGTTAATGGAATTAGGATTCCATACCGCCCCCCATCAGGCTGCCTCACTAGACTGTGCACCTGCCTCGTTTCCCCCATCCCACCCCTTAGTGCCCCATCCTTCCACCTTGGGCCTCTCTCCATGGAGCTGGAGGATCGCAGCTGCAAGCCACGGCTGGCTCTGCATCCTCCCCCACCTGACAGGGACATAGAACCAATTTCAGGGTCTTGTTTGCCAGTCCTTCTACTCTTTCTCCTTCAGCCTGAGGTGGAAGGGGGATGACAGCCACATCACCAGTGTGAGCCCTAAGGATATAGAGGCTGGTTTATTTTCTTTAAGACACAGAGGCAGAAATAGGATGCTCTGTGTGTACATGTGTATGTGGGTTCCTCTCTGTGGGAAGAATGGAGGGAAGGCGTGAGCAAAGATAAGGAGGGTAGAGGAAGTTGCCGGTGAAGTCATATGGCACACGAAGCTTCTTTCTGAAACGTGCCTAAAGGTGTGTGTGTTTGTGTGTGTGTGTGTGTGCGAGGGGGTCTGGAGCCCTAGCGGACGGCTCTGCATGTATGTTTGCCCCATGGTCTGGGTACCTGTGGCTGGGCCCACCAGAGGACAGAGATATCCTAAAATCTCTTTGCCTTCTCTTTGTGTCTTTGCATTTTTTTTTAAGGTTTATTTATTTAAGTAATCTCTACACCCAACGCTCGAACTCACAACCCCGAGATCAAGAGTGGCATGCTCTTCCAACTGAGCGTGCCAGGCCGCCCTGTGCCTTTGCATTTTTATTTATTTATTTTTAATTTTTTAAAGATTTATTTATTTATTTGAGAGAGAGAGTGTGCAAGCGAGGCCTGATCCCACGACCCTGAGATCATGACCTGAGCCAAAATGAAGAGTCAGTCCCTCAACCGACTGAGCCACCCAGGCACCCTGTCTTTGTGTTTTTAAAAATTATTGTTGTCAGCCCTGTAACCCCATACCTTGGTATTTTATAGTTTTCATTCAGGAAGAATTCAGAAGGAAGCATGACAGAGCTTTCCTCTAGGGAATGGGATTGGGGTCTCAGGACTCACTTTCCACTAAGTACTCTCTTGTTCCATCTGATTTTTTTTTTGGTCCTGTGTTTGTATATTTCCATCACATAATGAGGGGGAAATCATTGTTATTACCAGGGAACAACAGTGTGTTTGCCAGCCTCCCTGAAGATCCTGCTTCTATCAGCCTACTATAGGGCTGAGCAGATTACAAAGTGCTGGCAAATATAATTTCTCATCTGAATCCACTCATTCACTCAACAAATATTTGTTAAATAGTTCCTATGTGTCCAGCACAGTTCTAGAAGCTAGGGATATAGCAGTTAACAAAACAGAGAAAAGTTCCTGCCTTCCTGGGGACTTACGTTCTACTGGGTATAAAAGACAAACAACAAAATTCATCAACATGCTAGGGAGAAGGCTAAAAGGTAAGGCAGGGGAGGGCAATAGGGAGGACTGAGAGCAGGAGGCTGCCATGTTGAATAGGATGGTCAAGGAAGGTGACCTGTGAAGACTTGTAAGAGGTGAGGGAGTGCTCCGGGGAGCTGCCTGGGAGTAGAGGGTTCCAGGCTACAGCGAATGCAAAGGGCATGGCCAGCATGCTTGAGGAAAGCCAGCGCTGCTGCGCAGAGTGAGAGTAGTAGGAGGTGGGCTTAGGCGGTGGCGTCACCAGAGGATGCACCCGCGTCTAGCTGAGACGGGGAAGGCCCGGGCCCGAGGGGCGCAGGAGCGGGTGCGGTATGGGCGACCAGCTGCGGCGACGAGGTCGGGGAAGCGGTGGGTTTCCCGCCGCGCGGTCGTCAGCGTCCGGAGGCTAATGCCGCGCTCGCAGCTCGCCCCGCCCACTCGCAGGCGCGGCCTCCCGGGGTTGGTCGAGTCACGTGACCGCGAGCGCGCGCCCCCTGGCGGCGGGAGGGGCGTGGCGGCGGCGGCGGCGGCGGCGGCGGGATGGCGGCGGCGGCGGTGGCCGGAGCGCGGGAAAGCGGGGAGCCGGGCCAGCCGGGCCAGCCGGGCCAGCCGGGCCAGCCGGGCCGCCGGGCCCTGTACTTCTGCGGGAGTGTCCGCGGCGGGCGCGAGGACCGGGCGCTGTACGGGCGGATCGTGTCGCGGCTGCGGCGCTTCGGGGCGGTGCTCACGGAGCACGTGGCGGCCGCCGAGCTGGGCGCGCGCGGTGAGGCGGGCGGCGGGGCGCGGTGAGGCGGGCGGGTCCTGCCCGGCTACCGAGATTGCACTCCCCCCTCCCCCCGCCCCCGGCGGCGGCCGTGCGACAGCCGGCCGCGCGTCCCTCCGGCCCGGAGCCCGTCCCCTCCTGCCCAGCCGGGAAAGGGAGCCGGGGCTCGGACAGCGGGGGTCCCAGTGAGCTTGCGGCGGGAGCCCGGTCTCCGCATTCAGTTGTTCTCTGGACCTTGATTCTTTCCTGGAGAACTTTCTTCCCCTCTTTCCAGGGACGGAGCAGGGAGGAGCAGAATGGGAATGAATGGGGCAGCTGCAGTTCCCGCCTCACCCGCAGGCATCTGCTCCCCCACCTAAGACAGAGCTTATCCTCCTGCTTCCCCCTTGGCGGTCAAGGTATCCACCCTCTCTTGGACCCCGAGGACCCCAGTTTTCACCACCACCATCTCTCTCATGCCCTCTCATCAGGCTGTTACTTCCTGACTGCTGGGTCTTTCTAAAGCGCCGCTTTGATTAGTTTTCGTCTGGAATCTCCGCGCGTCTTCTAGTCTGAAAGTTGTGCTTGAACTCTTGTACTTCTGCTCAGAAAACCTTTAAGTGCTTTCCCCTCGCCAGCCCCAGGAGCGGATCCAGGATTTGTGGGACCTAATGCAGTTTTGGAGACCTCTTTAAAAAGGTGTGATGTAGGGCGCCTGGGTGGCTCAGTTGGTTAAGCGACTGCCTTCGGCTCAGGTCATGATCCTGGAGTCCCGGGATCGAGTCCCACATCGGGCTCCCTGCTCAGTGGGGGGTCTGCTGCTCCCTCTGACCCTCTTCCCTCTCGTGCTGTCTCTCATTCTATCTCTCTCTCAAATAAATAAATAAAATCTTAAAAAAAAAAAGTGATAAAAAGGTGTGATGTAGTTTTTGGAATGTTGGTGAGGTTGGAGTCCAGAGCCTGCTGCCAAGAAGGAGTTCTTGAAATGTCTTTGGTGCAGAAAGGTGATTTTATTAAGGTGCGGGGACAGGAGCTGGTGGGCAGAAAGAGCTGCTACCTTGGGGTTTTGAGGAATGGCTGATTATATACTTGAGAATGGGGGGAGGTAAGGAGAAAGGAAGGTGTCCAAGAGGACTTTCATATGCTGAAGAAGATACTGGAGGCCTTGCCCTTGTCAAGCTAAGGTGGTTTCCCCTTTAGCAAAGCATTAAGACTGTTGGGAGCTTCCTGGAGGAATGTTATACCCTGCCTGCAAGTATTTGTCAATGGGCTGCAGGTTAAGGACATTTAATTTTTACCTGCATTTCCTTTACCTTTGTGTCCCACAGAACTGTGGAGGGGAGGGTGATGCTAGGGCTCCGGAAAATGGAGTGATGGGTCTCTGGAAGTTAGGTTATTGATACGAATGCTTTTTTCTTGTAAATTACTAAGACATTGGTAAACTCAGGGAAGGCTCCTGTCCTGCAGGACTGTGATCTCTGTTAGTTCACCCATTGTGTTTCCCTTCCCCTGGCTCTAGGGCAGCCGGGAGTGCCTGAGGAAGGTCACATGGATCCCTCCGGGGAGTGGGGCGGGGGTTGCCCTGTGTCAGCTTGTGCTTTGTCCTCAGCTTGCCTTCTGCTCCCTCATCAGGTGAAATCACAAAGCAAAATTGCTAGGGCGCTGGAAAGGGCCTCTCCAAGTGCAGGGCCCTGAAGCTTAAGGTTCGTTGGTTTCAGGGCATGTCCTGTCCACGCCCCCCACCCAGTGGTACTGGAACTTTAGTGTGCTCGAATGTCGTCTGAGGGAACTTGTTTAAAATGCAGGCTCACATAGCAGTCTGGGGTGAAGGCTTAGGATGTATTTCTTTTTTTTTTTTTTTTAGATTTTATTTATTTGAGAGAGAGAGAGACAGAGATAGTGAGACAGAGAGCACAAGGGGGGGGAGAGGGAGAAGCAGGCTCCCCACAGAGCAGGGAGCCCAATGCGGGACTCGATCCCGGGACCCTGGGATCATGACCTGAGCCGAAGGCAGACGCTTAACCGACTGAGCCACCCAGGCGCCCGGATGTATTTTTAACAAGCTCTCCGGGGATTCTGCTCTGATGTGGGCAGTAACATTTCATCAAGCCAGAACTGAGAGCCTTAATCCTCTGACCCCAGGAAGAGCCTCTCCTCTACCTTACTTCCCACCGCCTCCTACTGGTCGTGCATTGTATTCCCGCACTGGTGCTCGAAGTCTGGTGGGGCTCCCAATCGCCTGGAGAGCCCTTGGGGCAGCCGGGTGTCCTGTCAAGCGTTCAGCTGATGCAGCACCCACCAAACCTTGCGAGCCGCTCAGCTAGACTCTGGTTGTTCATCTCCTCTCCATCTCTGATCCCTGACCCACAGTGAGGGAACAGTCCTTCCCGTAGTCTCCTCTGTGCCCCTCATCTGGCCCTAATCACGCCCCCCCTGGAAGTTTTCTTGTGGCTATATTCCGTTTCATCCCTTGCCTGGAGCCTCAGTGTTGGGTGGGTCCTCGGAGGTCATCTAGCATGCCTTCCCCCCTCGCTGAGCAGGACAGAGGGGTGGTGAGGGCACAGGAGAGGTACTGAGTGCTGAGGACCAGGCAGGGGCTTGGCCTTGACCAGCTTTTCTTCCTCCACAGGGGAAGAGGCTGCTGGGGGTGACAGGCTCATCCATGAGCGGGACCTGGCCTGGCTGCAGGAGGCAGATGGTGAGTGGTCCCCCCTCCTACCCACAAACTCCTCTGAGATGTTAGATCCCCTGGACACGCCTGTCATCCACACCAGGGAGGGAGTTCCCTTCTCACCATGCCCCGACTCTGTCATCTGTCCCTTAACAAGCCCCAGATATTGAGCCACGGTCTCTTATTTCTTCCCAGTGGTGGTGGCAGAAGTGACCCAGCCATCGTTGGGTGTGGGATATGAGCTGGGCCGGGCCGTGGCCCTCAATAAGCGGATCCTGTGCCTCTTCCGTCCGCAGTCTGGCCGAGGTGAGCGCTCCAAGCCCTGGGTTGCCCCTCCTCCCGCCCCAGCCTTCTGCAGACCCAGCCCTGGGGGGCTCTGAGGACAGTGCCTATCCCCAAAATGGGACAGGGCAGGGAGCGGAGAGGGGGAACGTGGATGGAAGGAACCTTCACCTCCCTCCACCCTTCTCAGTGCTTTCAGCCATGATCCGGGGAGCAGCAGACGGCTCGAGGTTCCAGGTGTTGGACTACGAGGAGGGCCAGGTGGAGGCCATGCTGGATCGATACTTTGAGGGTGACCCTTCCTAGCAGATGGCTGCCTCCCCTGACCCAACTGCTTGATTTAACCCCACTTTGTTAATTCTTCTAATCCCAGACTCTGCTCTAGTACCCTTCCTACCTCTTAGCCCCACTACCAGATTAAAAGGTATGTTTAAAATTCTACCTATGTCGTCTATATGAGTGATGGGGCAGAATAGGTCCTCAGGAATATCATTTTCTTTCCTGCTTCACTTCAAGATGTAGAGAGACCCGTTAACATTCTGTAGGCCCCCAAGACAGAGTACTTCCTAATGCCCTCAGACTCATGCCAGGAACGTTCAAGAGTTTGAGGAAGGCTGGCCCAGAGGGTGGCCGTTTCTCGGTCTCCTCTGATGCTGGGTGGGGTTCTGGGACAAATGGGCAGGCCTGCACCTGGCCCTGGACCATGCGGACCTTCATTTCCCTTTGTCCAGCTTAGGTCAAATGGGTCTGCTTTGGGCCTTCTCGGAGAACACAAGCGTCTACAGGTCTAAAAAAAAAGTGAAGAATGAGGGTTGGGGGTATACAGAGGGAGTGGGGAGCTGACGCTAGCCTTTGGGGACGCAGCTGTGCAGGCTGCTTCCAGAGAGGGATGTGGAAAAAAGTTTATTCAGTAAACAGAAGGTACTGCAGACACTGGGAATCGCCTTCCCCAACAATGGCAGGAAGGGGCGACCTCCCCTCCTCAGCCCCCAGGACTCTGGGGTGGCTCCACGTGTTCCCTGTGTCCTGCCCCTCAGTCGTAGGCCTCATCATCCTCCTCATCACCGAAGAAGAAAGTGTCTCGGTCCAGGTTCTCGGACTCCTCGTCATAGGAAAAACTGTCGTTGTCCAGCTCCTCATCAAACTCGTCCTGCTGCCACTCGGGCACATCATCCTCCTCATCCTCCTCCTCATCCACCTCCAGCCCAGAGGAGCCCTGGGGCCTAGGGAGGGAGGGAGCCACTTTCAGCCTGAGGCGAAGCCACGCATCTCCCACACCCCTGCCTCCCACACCCCTGCGGCGGCTCTGCCCACCCTACTCACTGACTGCCAGGCACGTTGGATCCTTTCGCCTCTCGGGTCTCTAACGATGGGCTCTGCAGACCAACCCTGAAGTCCTGGCGAGGAGCCGAGGAGATGTGGGAAGTCGGAGAGTAGAGGAGTACCTGGGCCTCTGCCCAGCATTCCTTCACCCACCGTTCTCTGCCGGCCTCCTAGGGGCGCTCCCCGCCCCCCCACAGAGATTCTCCCAGCTCCTTTCCCTCCCTCATCCTGGGACTCCACAGTCCCAAGCCTGCGCGTCACGGAACTCCGGGGGACATGGGTCGTGCCGGCGAGGCACCCCGCCCTTGTGCTTCAGGAGCTAACAGTGTATGTTCCTGTCCTATCTACCCAAGTTATTTACTCCTCTGTAAGCTCCCTGAGGGCAGGACTCCTTGTTCAGACACAACATCAGTGTATTAGAGCTGGGAAGGACCTCAGTGGATCCCCATCCCAACGTTCCCACTTGGGAAGTATGGAAAAGTTCCCCGAGTGATTCTGATGAGCAAGCATCTGGGCAAATACCCTTGATGTGGGCTGACTCTATTTTGTAGCACTTGCCAGGCGGTTACGTGGCAGAGCCCAGCCACATCCAGCAGGCCGGCCCAGGAGCTGGGGTGCACGCCCAGGTCTCCAAACAGCCACCCTTCCTTTTGCATCCCCCCAGGGCAGGGGCTGTGCTGGGCCCAGGAGGCCCCGGGTTGGGCCGCATACCTGGGTAGAATGCTGCAGGATAGCCAGCAGCCTCTCCTGGATCCTCCGGAGCAGCTCCAGGCCGGTGCTGAGGCAGTCGGCACGCAGGAGGCGCAGGGACAAGGCCAGGTCTCCGCACCGCAGCAGCGTCTCCTCTGCAGAGGGGGCAGGGCACAGGGGCTCCCTTGCTCCTTCCGTTCCTCCCTTCAAACACCTACTGAACATCTACCAAGTCCTACCCACACCTACCAGGCAGGGCTCTAGGCTAGACATTCCATGGGGCCTCCATCCCAGTGGACAGGGGCAGATGGTAATCGAACAGGTCAGGTGAAGGCCTGTGCCCTGAGGCACCTACAGCAAGTACCACATCCCTTCATCCCTGAATTTTAAAAGGCTGGTCGCATAAGGCTGTGAAGGAGGAGGAGGAGGACTGGAGTGGGGGTGCCACTTTGCCCACTCTGCTGGGAGGGGATGCTGTGGGGGTGGACAGGCCGGGGAAAGGAGTGTGCGAGCGGGGACCCAGGCCGCACCGAGGAGTATCTGCAGGGCGTTGGTATGCAGCTCCAGGTTCTCGGTCTGCTGCTCCACCACGTCCATGTACTCTGTGCCCTGATTGTAGAAGCTGTACACGCAGGCGTAGGCCAGCACCTGCGGGAGCCCGAGTCGGCCTTTCCTTGCTGAGCCTCGGCACCGCCCCGCTCCCCGCTGCCTCATTCCGTCCGTCCCCGGGGGTTAGAGGCCAGTGGCCGGGCCCGCCCGAACCCCTTGGTACATCCCCCCGCCCCCGCCCCCACCACCTTGCGGGCCTGCTCCAGTCCCCGGCAGGCGTCACTGAGGAAGGTGAAGGATCTGGGGGGCGGCACCTCGTGGATGGCAGACACGCGGTTCCGCAGGCTCACGGCAAACTCCTGTGCGGGGCGAGGCGGATCAGCGCCACCCACCCGATTCAGATCTGGGGCCCCTGCCCTGCCGTCCACCCCAGCCTTCTGACCTCCTCACCCACACAACCGTTTCCTCCCAGCTCACCCGGGCCTGGTGATGGAAAGTACATCTCTCGTTATAGTCCTGAAACCGCTTCTCCTGGCGAGCTGCTCTGCTTACCTGGTAAGGACAGGTGGAGAGGGAGGGCTCTTGGGTGCTTTCCTGGGCAGGACAGGGCGGACACACAAGGCACCCCGCATGCAGGCCTTCGGACTCTTCACCCAGACCTTTTCATTTAATCCTAACTCCGTGAAGTAGGTCACATTACTCTCCCCCTCTGCAGGGGAGGATGCCGAGGCGTGGGCAAGGAAACTGGCCCAAAGCCACCTACTAAGCAGGGGTGCCAGGCTCTGACGCGAGGGACAAGCTCTGCTCTGCTCTGGCTTGGTGCCTTGGAGAATGCACACACCTCCCAGGACAGAACTCCCAGCACCTGTAGGCCCAGGTGGCTTCTGTCTTCACATGGAGCCTCCGTCCCAATAGCTCAGGACACAGAACCCTCTCTGCCCAGGCCTGCAGCCACATCCCATCCTGGCTGCCCTTGGGCCCCCTGGCCCTGGCCCTGCCCCTTACCATGGCAGAGCAGTTGTAGTAGTCTTTGTGATTTGGCTTCCAGGACTTGAGGCAGCGCCAGCAAAATCCGTGGTTGCATTTGGCACAGGTCATACTATGGAGGAAGCTGGCTGGTCAGAGGGCTGCAGGTCCCACCGAACCTGCCCTGGCCCCTCCGGGCCCTGACAGTCTCTTTAACCTTACTAACCTCTAGTGAACACACCCTCGCTTCCGAGCCCCATGTGGTGCAGACTTTAAAGCAGGGCAAGGAGCGTTAAGGTGCAGGCGTCACCGGAGGGCGCCACGCTGGGGGTGGTGAGTGACTGCCCTCCTTCGCTCAGCCCTCTGGGAAGCCCCACGGGCCCTCCGCACCACCAGGCCTCCCACCCTCTGCCGTGCCCTCTGACCCCACCAATGCCCGCAGTAACCCCTCTTACTGCAGACACCCCTCGTTCTTCTCAATGGGAGCCTGGCAGCTGGGACAGCGCTTGGAGATGAGCTTGGCCAGGTGCTTGCTCTGGGCCTCCACGCTCATGCCGTCGTAGTAGCCGCCGTCGTCGACCCACTGGGACATGTGGCCACAGCTGGCAGGGTAGTGCGCCTAGAGAGGGGGCGGGGAGGTCACGGCTGAGCCCTGAGCCCTGGCCAAGGGTGGCGCCGTGGGTGTGCAAGGCAGGGAGGTCGCATGTGGAGGACTGCAGGGGGAGGAACAGAGCTCGACCCGGTGGCAGAGGGGAGGACAAGGCAGAGTGTGTGAGTGGGGGGGGGGGGCGCGGAGAGGGGTGCTGGCAGGGGCAGGGCTGGGCAGGCACCCACCTCAGGGAAACTACAGTTGAAGCAGGAGGCCCAGCCACACTTGGAGCAGGTGGTCCCACAGCCCAGGCCCTGGCGGCACAGGATGCGGTCGCAGCCCTGGGGGTTGGTGCACCAGGTCAGGTTGGAGCAGCTCTCCACATAGCCACGCAGAAGGGCCTTCTCGTACTGTGGGGACATAGGCGCCACCAGGTGAGGGCACGGCTCTCCAGGACGCCACACCTCTGTAACCACCACCCCTCCCCACCCACCCTCTGCACGCCAGTCCACTCCCTGGGGCCTGTCCCTCTGGCTGCACGTGGCAGCCTCCCGCAGAAGAGGGGCTACCTTGGAAATGACGTCTGGTGAGGAGACAATGGCCCGGATAAAGGCTCCCGTGGGCTGCGCAGGGCAGTCAGCAATGGGGCAGGTGCAATTCAACACAAGGTTCTGCTCAATCCGAGTTGTCAGATACTCATTCCAGCAAGACTGGGCGGGGGGAAGGGAAGGAGAGGCTGCTCAGGGACAGCAGGGATGCAGTACAGGACGCCGGTGTCCTGGTAACTCACCTCGCACCCATCCCCGACAATATGGAAGGCCAGAAACAAGCCTGCTCTGGAGCCATCTCAAAACGGACCCTAACCTTTCTGGCTTCTATGGGTTTTCCTGGGATTGGCCCAAATCACAGTTGCCTTCGAGAATGTGTGTGTCGGGATGGTGGCCTCATTTTAATTATTGCTGGGATGGACATGGAGAGGATGGGTAAGAGAATCAAGAAAAAGATGATTCAAGTGTTAAGAAAGATCTGGAGAAAGCAAGAAGGTCAGAGAGGGAGGCCTAGGGCAGTAGGGCGCCTTTTCCCCCACCCGGTGGCTGGCCTTGGACGCCGTGAACACTTCTGTGGCCTCTCCTCCCAGCTCCATCTGCTCACCTGGTTCCTGGGTGCTCCCATCTCCCCAGACTCAGCCTCTTCTCCACAAAACAGCCTTGCCCACTGCATTCCCCCAATCCCAGTCACCAGTGTTGGAAGCCTCACATCTCTCGATCCTTTTCTAGCTCCCACGTCACTGCGCCACCCTAAACCAGGCCCTTATCCCCTCACCCCTAAATTGCGGCAGGAGCTTGTCCCCATAAATGGTCTTCCTACCGCGATCCCTCCTCCATGCAATCCACTTGGTTCAGGCGTGATCAGCAGCCTGAGCCTCCTAAAATACCCCATTAATGACTCCCTTCCTTCACACTGCCGACTGCAGAGCTTTCCAAGATGATGCATCTAGACCCCGGGAGACTGCATGAATCCGTATCAGTGGAACCAAAGCTCCAGGGTAAATGAAAAGTGCCTTACCAGACTATGTGTACTCAAAGCAAAGTACTAAACAGAACAAGACCCTTTTTATAGTGAAACAAGCTCAGGTAAACTGGGAAGTTGAATGCAGAATTCCTGCATTTTTGAGATAAGACAGGAAAACGCTCCAAATTCAGACCGCACACTTGCAGGCACCCGGGGTCCCTTAGAGCCTAGAGGCCAAGGCTGGCTTCTCAGCTTGGAGCCCATCCCACTTCCCTAAGGAGCCCCTCTGCCGTGGGCTTGTTCTAGCTTCTGCTGTCCTCCCTGTCTGGCCCGCCTGGAATGCAGTCTCCAGCCTGTATCCCCCTCCTGCCCCTGCCAACCCTGCCTGTCACTCAAGGTCACACGCAAAAGCCTCCTGGGACAGCCCCAAGCCCCAGGATTCCCCTTCTCTGAGTTCTCTTGCATTTCGCTGTGCTGCTCAGCTGTGACTTATTCACAGGCTCCTCCTTGGCTGGGACTTGTCCAGTGAGCCTGTTTTCCCCAGGCTCCCTGTCTCTACAACTCTGCAGGGGTGTCTGTGCAGCTCGGCACCCTGGGCCTGCTTCTCTTGCCCTGCAGGACACTAGCCAGGCCTCTCCACTTAATTCCAAATTCCCCCGTCTAGTCCCAGACAGGTATCCAACAAGAAGCTCAAACTTCACATGGCCAGAACAGACTGAATTCCCCTTCGAAAACCTGCCCTCCACACTGAGCCCCAGCCGCCATCTTGCTCAACTCAGTGGATGACACATCTCATCCACCCAGATGCTCAGGTTAGAAATCCAAGAAGCACCTTTGATTCCCCTGTCCTAAGTCCCCATGTTGGCTCCACCGAGCCCTGTCAGCTCTGCCTCCTGATACTATACCCCAACCCGTCCACTTCTCTCTTCACTGCTGACCCTGGGCCAAACTCCCACCACCTCCTGGCTCTTGGTACAACAGTCTCCCGATGGGTGCCCCAGCTTCCACACTTGATCCGCCCAAGCCCTTCTTCCACATGCAGTGATCTTTTCAAAAATATAAATCAGATCCTTCCTATCACTCCCCTGCTTAACCCCACCATGGCTTTCCGTAAAGTTAAGCCCACCGTCTGTCAATCCCAACCCAAATGGGCCCCTGTGTCCCTCCCAAATCTCTCCCTCAGCTGTCCCACCACGTCACTGCTTTAGCCACCAGGCTCAGCTTCTTCGCACTCACTGTCCCCTCTGTCTGCCACACTCTTCCCCTAGATCGTCACCTCCTCAGGATGGCCCTCCCTGACCTCCCCAATCTCAAGTCCCTGACAGGCCCCTCCCCCAGTCCTCACCTCAGTCACTTCCTATGACGTGACCCTGTTGTATTTCCTTCCTGCACTTGTCATGAGAGTGTGAGGGAGGGCCCTGGGGCAAGACCGCCCAAGTCCAAATCCTGGCCTTGGGCAGGTGACTTCTCCGGGCGCCTCCATCTGTCTCCAGCAAAATGGCGACAGTAAAAATACCTACCTCACACAACTACCACGGAAATTAAGCAAGGTAACGCATGTATCGCAGCGGAATGGCCCAGAACGCATCCCCCGTAAGTATGAGCTGCTGGTATTATTAGCTCTTGGGTTATTTCTTGCTTGGATTTCCCCACCTCCTCCTACAGCAGCATCCAGTGCTGTGCACACAGTGAGTTTGTGACAAATATTAGTTGAATGATAAAGTGAAAGTGGAAAGGAAATAATTAAGAACCTGGAAAAAGGGAGCACAGGCAACAGTGTGAGAAGAGTAAGCTGAAGCCGAGAAAAAGGGAGGAAGAAAAAGTACCCGTATACATGCATGTCAGTGCTCATGTCCCAGATCACCCACCCCTGCGGAGACGCTGTTGGCAGAGGTGGCTAGATTCATGGCAACAAGCGTGCTTGTCCTGTTAGGTTGAGGTATTTGGGCCTGGCACCAGTTCTAAGAACTGTGAGGCAGGGAATATGCGACACTCAGCACCCCGGTTCCCTGCACCTCGGCCCCTCTCCGCCGTCACTGAGGACCGCTCACTCCCCCATCTACAGCCTGCTCTGCTCCGCTTCATGGTGGCAACACCTGGCTTCCCATAATTCCCTCTACTTCTGTGCTATTCTCTGGTTTACACCATTTCTTTTCATTTTTATATTCAGTGAGAATATATGGTAAGTGCTGATGTTCTGAGATAGACTTGGTGATAAGAAAACCATAAACCTATTGTCATCAGCAATTTAATAACATTTCTCATTTATAAAGTGCCTTGATGTATGGTTTACATGTGTGCATTATCTATCTACCTATCTGTTGTTCTCAAACTTGTCTGAACACTGGAATCACCTGAGTTTTTAAAACTCCAGATGCCTAGGGCACCTGGGTGGCTCAGTCAGTTAAGCGTCCTACTCTTGGTTTTGGCTCAGGTCATGATCTCAGGGTCATGGGATCAGCCCCGCATGGAACTCTGTGCTCAGCGTGGAATCTGCTTGAGATTCTCTCTCGACCTGTCCCTCTGCCCCTTCCCCTGCTTGCACTCTAAATAAATAAATAAATAAATAAAATCTTAAAAAAAGAAAAATAGGGGCACCTGGGTGGCTCAGTTGGTTAAGCGTCTGATTCTTGATTTTGGCTCAGGTCATGACCTCAGGGTCATGGGATTGAGCCCTGCATCGGGTTCTGTGCTCAGCATGGAGTCTGTTTGTCCCTCTCCCCCGCCTCTTCTCTCTCTTTCTCAAATAAATAAATAAATAAATACAATCGTAAAAAATAATAAAATAGGGGCACCTGGGTGGTTCAGCCGTTAAGCGGCTGCCTTTGGCTCAGGTCATGATCCCAGGGTCCTGGGATTGAGCCCCGCATCAGGATTGAGCTCCCTGCTCCGCGAGAAGCCCTGATTCTCCCTCTCCCACTCCCCCTGCTTGTGTTCCCTCTCTCAGTGTGTCTCTCTCTGTCAAATAAATAAGATCTTAAAAATAAATAAATAAATAAAATAAAATAAAAAATTTAAAAACGTAAAAAAAATTAAACTCCAGATGCCTGGATTTCACCTCGAGATTCTGATTTAATTGGTCTGGGTTACAGTTTGAGCATGAGGATTCTTTTTTTTTTTTTTTTTTTTTAAGGGTGGGGGAAAGGGCAGAGAGAGAATCCCAAGCAGGCTCCATGCCCAGCATGGAGCCCAATGCGGGGCTCCATCTCACAACCCTGAGATCATGACCTGAGCCAAAATCAAGAGTTGGATGCTCAACCGACTGAGGCACCCAGGCACCCCGAGCATGAGGATTTTTTAAAAGCTCCCAGTGATTATAATATACAGCAAAGTTTTACAGCCACTGATACATTATTGCTGGATCCTGGCAACCACTCCCCAGATTGCTGAGGCTGGTGGCACCACTTACAGATGACAAAACCAGTTTGAGAGTGACTAAGCTGTCTGTCCAACATTGCCCCGGCTAGGAAATGGCAGTGCTGGGGCAGAACCCCAGAACTGCCAGGGAACCGTGTTGAAGGTGGAAAGCCAGTGGCAGGCGAGAAGCAGGCGGGCCTCACCTTACAGCAGTAGTGCATGCAGCAGAGGGAGGGCAAGTCGTCGTCGGGCTCCAGTGGGCTGACACACACAGGGCAGTGGTCGGGGCGGGAAGGGGCGGCCCGGGCCTGGGGGACGCACAGCCCAGCCGCCAACAACAGGGGCTCGGGGTTATCGCTGTAGCTCTGCAGCAGCTGTTCAGCACCCCAGTGGGAATGAGCCAAAAGGTGCTGAGCCACATCTGGCTCTAGGTTCAGCGTCTCCTGCACCTGCCGTACCGTCTGCTCCATCAACCCTTCGACCTCCTGGGGGCTCATGGTGCGGCCTGCAGGCAGCTGGAGAGATGCCAGGGCAACTACAGCTTCTGGGCTTGAGGGGAGAGAAGAGGCAGCAATCAGTCTCCCTGCCCTGCTTATCTACTAAACAAACCCCACCCCGGCCCTCAGCTCCCCATTTGTGCACCCCTGCTTATGTGTGCTCAACCAGCCTCAGGATGACCACCCAAACCCACTGTCAGAGCGCGGCTCTCCAAAGAAGCATCTGTAAGTGAGGGCTGGGGCTGGCTGTCACTGTGATTTCGGGCACTCCAGGAATCTGGTGGGCAGGGATCAGGATGCTAAGTGTGCACAGGATCCCCACAGTGGATGGGATAATCCCACTGTAAACCCCACCCCAAACACCAACAGTCCGTCTGGTGAGAAACCGGAGTCTGCAGCCTTACTACTCAAAGTATGGGCTTGGGGCGCCTGAGTGGCTCAGTTGGTTAAGCGACTGCTTTCGGCTCAGGTCATGATCCTGGAGTCCCGGGATCGAGTCCCGCATCGGGCTCCCTGCTCAGCAGGGAGTCTGCTTCTCCCTCTGACCCTCCTCCTTCTCTCTGTCTCTCATTCTCTCTCTCTCAAATAAATAAAATTTAAAAATCTTTAAAAAAAAAAAAAAACAAAAAACAAAGTATGGGCCAAGGACCAGCAGCCTGAGTACCACAGGGAGCTCTCCTGACTCAGGATCTGCCTTTTAATGAGAACCCCCCCCCCACCCCATGATGTGTATGCAAATGATTCCTCTAGAGAACTCACTTTACACACGGTGCCAAAACATACTTCTCGTGAACTGGATGTGACGGGGCAAGCTTTAGGGTGCCAGCTAATTAGGGGGATCCTATGGCAAATTCCTCTGTGGAACACGCTTCTTGAAAACTAGAGTTTGTACGTTTCACGGAACAAAGTGCATCATCAGCACTCAGTACATATCTGTATGATATTTCATTTTTGCTTAGAACGAGAGGCATCTACACAGGAGCTTATGTGTCTGGGTCCCTTGTATAAGGACTGGCTCTCAGGGGATGGGGACAGCAAGGCCCCCAGTTAGGAAGGCAGAGAAAGGGGTGCCAGTGCTGACAAGGGAATGAGGACTAGCAAAGTGGGAGAAATAACAGAGGCAGGGAAAACAGGGTAAGACAAAGAGAAAAATGAGGCATCTTTCCACAAAAGAGCCTAACTTTGGCACTAAACCTCCTCCTGTGTCACTGCAGGGCCATCTGTCCTGGGGAGCCCAACCCTCCCTACTGGCTTGGAGCCCCTGCAGCTGGGGAACGGGACCGAGGATGGCTACCTAGGCTTGGAGGTCTTGGTGGTCTGGCTGCCACAGAAGGGGATCTCTGCCTGACCCCGGCAAGGCCCCGTAGGCTCTGGGGTGGCATACATCAGGATCTGGGGCCGATCGTCGCGCCGCTCCACGTAGCCCTGGCCCAGGAGGTGGAGGATGCAAGAAAGGACATCTGTACTGGTACAGACCACGCCTCCTGCAACAGTGCGGCCCAGGCTTCCGGGGGGATTTGGACCCTTCTGCCAGGCCTCCAGCACCTGGATGGGAGAAGAGGAAACAGGCAGGCCACTTTTACCTAAAGGAGCTAGCCTGCCTGGGTTCAATGCTCAGCTCTTCCACTTACTAGCTGTGTGACTATGGGTGCGTTACTAACTCTCATGCCTCACTTTTCTTCTCTGTCAAACGAGAGTAACAGTAAATAATAATAATAATAATAGTAATACCACCACCCTCACTTATCCCCTAAGACTGTTGTGCAGATTAAATGACTTAATCATGCAAACTCTTGGAATAGGGCCTGGCACATGGTGAACACTCATGTCTCATCTCTACTTTCTAACTAAGCGCCCTGTCAGGGAGAGAAAACCCAGATGCAGATGTCACCCTACGAGGTCTTGTACTGAGAATGTTTACCTTCTCTTGTGACGCTCCCTGGCCCTAAGCCCCAACCCTGAGCCTGACTCTCTCCCTCCCTTACCTCCACGGTCCCCTCGGCCTACCAGACAAACCAGCTGATCGATATGGAGGCCCTTTTCCCCATGGGCTTTGAGAATACGGACAAGAAGACAGCTCAAGAGGTTCCTCTTCTGTTCCAGAGTTCGGCCCTCATCCTTCTCGACGTTCAGGTGCGTCTGGGGAGGTATCAGCCACAGGGCCTCCCCAGAGCGCCGGGACCCAGGCGTCCGAGGCCGCAGCATACCTGGAACTCACTCCCAGTCAGCACCCGAGGAGGGGAAGGGAGAGGTGGGTGGCGGCAAAGGGGAGCCCATTCATTCCCTACCACGCGCCCACCATGAGCACCCCACCCTGTGGGAGCAGTGGCCCAGCCCAGCCCCCGCTGACCTACCCCTGTGTGGAAAGCCCTGACCCTCATGCAGGATCAAAGGGCCATTGTCTGAGGTGAGGGGCAGAAGTGCCTGGAGCAGTAGTTCTGGGGTGAGGTCAGAATTCTTCAACAGAGTCTCTACAGACATCTCCTGGTGAGGGGAAACAGGGCCAGTCAGGAGTAGATAGTCAGGGGAAAGGAAAATAAGAGGGGGGAAGGATGGAAGAAGGGGCAGAGTTTAGGAGAACAGTGACGGACAGGGGGAAGAGAACAGAGAGAGAGGCTGAGGAGCTGAGGCACCTCTGTCTGATTGAAATGCAACAGCAACCACATCTGCACGGTGGACACATGCAGGGTCTGGTCCCCAAACTGCAGCTCAGCCCGGCCCAGCCACGTCCACTGCAGCCGCCGATGGGGTCCCATGTCCAGGACTGGATGATTCTGACCTGGGAGAGCAGGGAAGAGAAGAGGAGAGACAAAGAGCAGGGGAAGCGAGGGGGTTAGAGGCTGTGGCCAGGGTGTACTATTAGTTCAGCTCTGTTCCTGCTGATCTCTGTGGGGAGGAGGGTCCCCACTGAAGTGACTTGTCAAGCTTCCAGAGCTCAGCCTCCTCTGTTTCTGCCTCCCTGCTGAGCCACAGGTATCTGGGAGCCCACCCTGTGCCTCGCCCCACACCAGGCAGGTTCCACGAAAGAAACACCAGAGAGGAGAGACCTGGGTTTTGCCCTCAAGGAGCTGACGGTTTTTAAAGACCCACTAGAGGCTGCGTCTCTTCCTCCTCCTGTGTCACAACTCAGGCAAGATGAGCCTGGATGTTCACTCATACTAGAAAGCAAGGATGCTGTCAAAGGCAGAGAATATCAAAAGGAGACAATCTGAGAGGTGCTCTCTGGCCAAAGATGGGACAGTTTGAACATCAAGAAGATAACATCTGCGCTGGATTGAAACACATGAAATATTTTAAAATTCATGAGTTCATAATGACATATTTTTTTTAAAAAAGACCACATTGGTTATCTCTTTGGAGGATGCTGGAGGAACGAACACATTATTTTGAAAACTGGTTAAAAATAAGGGGGAGGAGGAGAGAATCAAGCCTTTCCAGTATCAACCGTACTTCAGGGTAACCAAAAAGTTGCCGAGAGGAAGTTTCTCTTCATAGAGAAAACGTTCCAGCTGATATGTGAAGAAGGTATGACAAAACTAGAATGGCGCAATCTGTCCGCCCTAATGAAATGACAGAGCTAAGCAACGGTAACGAGTGACCGCCTCGTGAACAGCTGACAGGAAACTATTATATAATGTACAGATCAGACTTGCAACACTGAAATCCACTGACCCATCTTACAACATCCCAGAGACAGGTGGAAGTACACACTACCACCTATGAAGTGCTCTTGCCCCAGAAATCACACCCAAATTGGAATCAACTTCCACATCTAAGTATCTGTTTTCCAGAAATGAGAGACAGAGGAACAGGCCAGAGGACACCATGTGGATATGGTCAGCAAAATCCGGCCTGTGCACAATTCTGTGTGGCGAACAATCCAGTTTCCTCCACAGACAATTGTTAAGGGGGCAAAAACGGAAAGCAGGACCTATAGATTAATGGAGACGGAAGACAGAGCTCAATCAAATGCAAGGTGTGGGCTTTGTGTGGATCCCCAATAAGCAAAAAACTAATTTTGAAAACTTGAGAAAATGGGGGAAATATGGACACTTTGCTGTTTGATATTAGGAACTGTTATTAATTTCTCAAAGTTTGATCACTGTAGTGTCCTTGCTTTTAAAAATAAAATCCTTAATCCTTTAAATTGGAGAACTGGGTAAAGTGGGTGGGGGTACAGAAGAAATGAGATTGGCCATGAACTGACCCATGTTGGTACACTGGAGTTTATTCTGTCTACTTTTTTTTTTTTTTTTTTAAGATTTATTTATTTAGAGAGGGAGAGAGAGCGCACACAGAAGGAAAGGGAGAAGCAGACTCCCCGCTGAGCAGGGAGTCCAATGCGGGGCTCGATCCCAGGACCCTGGGATCATGACCTGAGCTGAAGGCAGATGCTCAATTGACTGAGCTGCCCAGGCGCCCCACATTCTATCGACTTTTGTGTACATCTGAAATTTATCATAATAAAAAATTTTTAAATGAGAGTGAAGGTAAGCCATTCTCAAAAACTGATAAAGTTTCCACCAATACTCCCTCAATGAAGAGACTTCTAAAGGATATACTTAAGGAGACTGAACTCAGAAAGAAGGATCAAGATGCAAAAGGATTAGTGACGGAAGCAACTAGTATGTTAGCAAATCTAAACATCAACTGAATAAGACAATAATAATAATGGCTCTTTAGAAAGTAGGAAAAAAAAGATAATCCTAAAGTATCAAACAACAATAACAATTAAGATGGGAGTGAGAACTGCAGTTAAGATTTTCTATGGTCCTGGGACATCCGGGTGGCTCAGTCAGTTAAGTGTCTGCCTTTGGCTCAGGTCATGATCCCAGGGTCCTAGGATTGAGTCCCTCATCTGGCTCTCGGCTCAGTGGGGAGCCTGCTTCTCCCTCTCACTCTCCGTCTTCTCCCACTCTCTCTCTCTCAAATAAATAAATAAAATCTTTAAAAAAAAAGATTTTCGGGGCGCCTGGGTGGCTCAGTTGGTTAAGCGACTGCCTTCGGCTCAGGTCATGATCCTGGAGTCCCGGGATCGAGTCCCGCATCGGGCTCTCTGCTCGGCAGGGAGTCTGCTTCTCCCTCTGACCCTCCTCCCTCTCATGCTCTCTGTCTCTCATTCTGTCTCAAATAAATAAATAAAATCTTTAAAAAAAAAAAAAAAAAAGATTTTCTATGGTCCTTTTATTGCTCAGGAAGGTGGGAGAGTGATATTAACAAGTCAAACATACAGGTTACAAACATTAGGGTAATCAACTACAAAAACAGAATGTGTGACTTCCCAAACCGGTAGGGACAAAGAAAAGAATTAAAAAAGATCAATCCAAAAGAAGAGAAAAAAATGCACAAAAATCCAAGGTAGAAACATATCTACAAAGGTGTTTAATTTATTATTCTTCTTTTAACTGTACATGTGTTTTATATATTCTTTTGTGTATATGAAATAACTAAAATTTAAAATTATAAGAAAGGTAAACTAAAATGTAAGAGTTTAGCAATAAAAGCCAAATATATCATTTACTCATACTAATTATAAACAGGCTAAGATTGACAACTCAAAAGGAGAGATCGTTAGGTTGAATAAGAAACAAATTCTAGGTATTTATAAGACACCTGCCTAAAATAAGAGTAAGGCAAAGACAAAGTAAATGATACTGGGGGAAATTCTGATGAGAGCAGAATATAGGCACCGTTTGGAAGTATCTCCCCAACAGACTGCTTATTAATAGTGGCAAAGGGAAAATATTAACTATATAGTAGGAAATCAAACTACCTCTTGATCAGGTTGTCAAAAATCACATCACAAAAGAGGAGCAGATGGAAATTGTGTACTTCCAAATGAAACACACAGAGGACATAGTGTCACTTACTTAGGATTCTGGCCCAGAATGTATCACCTGAATCTAATTATGAGGAAATGTACAAATAAAAAATGAAAAACGTTTAGAAAATTTTATGGCTATTTTCTCCAAGGGTGTCAATGTTGTAAAACACAAAAAAGGCTAAGGAATTCTTCCACATTAAGGAGACTAAAGACATGACAACTAAATATAATAGATGATCCTAGCCTGGATGCTGTCCTAGACTAAAAAATAACAGACATTATGGAGTCACTTGACAAAATCAGAACGTGAAAAATAGATTTAAAGTATTACACCAATGTTAAATTTTTGAAACTGATAAATGAACTATTATTATGTAAGAGAGCACCCATGATTCTTAGGAAATATATATCCAAGTATTTAGAGGCAACAGGCCAGCATATATACAATTTACTCTCAGTGGTTCAAGGGGAAAAAATGTGTGTGTGTGTATGTGTGTGTATGCACACACACAAATACACATTTTATAAATGTATATATACACAAAGAGCAAATGATAAAAGGAAACAGGGCAAAATGTTAACAAAAGGTAAACTTGTATAAAGAGTATGTGAGGGTTCCTGGGGCACCTGGGTGGCTCAGTCAGTTAAGTGTCTGCCTTTGGCTCAGGTCATGATCTCCGCTGCTCAGCCGGGCGTCTGCTTCTCCCTCTGCCTCCCTCTGCACCTCACCCATCTTGTGCTCTCTCTCTCTCTCAAATAAAGTCTTTTAAAAAAAAGAGTATATGAGTGTTCTTTGTATTATTCTTACCATTTTTCTGTAAATTTGAAATTATTTCCAAATAAAAAAAATTTTAAGTAAAAGGATAACTGAATTGTCCACCTAAAATGGTTAAAATGGAGGAGCACCTGGCTGGCTCAGTCAGTGGAGCATATGACTCTTGAACTCAGGGTTGTAAGTCGAGCCCCACGTTGGGTGTAGAGTTTACTTAAAAATAAAATCTTAAAAAATGGTTAAATGGCAAATTTTATATTCATCTTTCACCACAATAAAAGAAACCCAAAAGAATTATCATTCTCCCCTGACAAGGTAAAAGGATAGAAAGATATTCTGGAAAAACCCTAGCCAAAGAAAACTGGTATATTATTAACACCAGATAAAAATAGACTTTGAGAGAAAAAGCTTTACTAGAAAGAAAGAAGGTCATTTCATAATAATAAAGTTTAATTAAGATTTTAAACCTGCATAGTCCATTATGGTAGCCACATGTGGGTATTTAAACTGGTTAAAGTAAATAAAATTAAACACTCAATTCCTCAGTCAAACTAGTCACATTTCAGTAGCCACAAATGACCATCATACTGAAGAGTGCAGAAAATAACTTTTCCATCACTGCAGAAAGTTCTACTGGACAACACTGTCAAATGATTTGAAACTTTTATCTAAACTTTATTTTATTTTTTAAGAGATTTTATTTATTTACTTGAGAGAGAGAGAGAGTGGTGTGTTGGTGGGGAGGAGCAGAGGGAGAGGGACAAGCAGACTCGCCCCTGAGCATGAAGCCCAACACAGGGATTGATCCCATGACCCCAAGATCATGACTTAAGCCAAAACCAAGAGTTGGATGCCTAACTGACTGAGCCATCCAGGCGCCTCTATCTAAACTAATTTTGAGAGAGAGAGAGAGAGTGCGAGCTCGTGGGGGTGGGGCAGAGAGAGAGAGAGAATCTTAAGCAGACTCCATGCCCAGCGTGGAGCCCAAAGAGTGGCTCAGTCTCACAACCCTGAGATCATGACTTAAGTCAAAATCAAGAGTTCGGATGCTTAACCAACTGAGCCACCCACCAGGTACCCCTAAACTTTTATCTAACAACATAGTCAAAAAATATATAAAGCAATGCTGACCTGATGAAAAGTTTAAAAATTCACTATCGGGGTGCCTGGGTGGCTCAGTCGGTTAAGCGGCTGCCTTCAGCTTAGGTTATGATCCCAGGGTCCTGGGATCGAGCCCCAACTCGGGCTCCCTGCTCAGCAGGGAGTCTGCTTCTCCCTCTGCCCCTCCCCCTAGGTCGTACTTGCGCGCTCTCTCTCTCTAATCTTTTTAAAAATTCACTATCATAATGATAGATATTAATACACCTCTCTCAGTAATAGATCAAGCAGACAAAAATGAGTAAGGTTACAGAAAATTTGAAGAATACAATGAACAAAGTCAATTTAGTGGAATGTGTGTAAAAGCCTTTAAACAGCAGCTGAAGAATACACATTCTTCTTAATCACACATGGAACACTTACAAAATCTGACCATCCACTAGGCCATAAAGGAAGTCTCAAGACATTGCAAAGATTTAGAATCAAAGAAACCACGTTCTTTAGCCACAATGGAATGAGGTCTGAAATCTAAAACAAAAAGACAACTAAATGAAGAAAAACTGGCTTGGGAATTTTAAAACAGACTCATAAAAAAGTAACAGATCAAAACAGAAATAATAATGGAAATTAGAATATTCTCAGAACTAAAAAAATACTAAATACACACAGCATAATAAAAATTTAGGCAACATCCCAAATGTCCATCAACAGCAGAAAGGGTAAAGATACTCATACAATGGGAAGGAATCCACAATACAAATAACAAAGTAATGATACAACTGACAACCTGGATAGCCCTTGCAGACATTACACCCACTGAAAGAAACTGAACACAGCAGAGTATATACCCTATTATTCCGTTTATATGATGTTCAAATACAGACAAGAATCTATGGTGATAAAAGGAAGAACAATGGTTTCTCTTGGAAAAACACACTAACTAGAAAGGGACATGAAGCAAGAAGTCTGGGGTGCTGGAAATGCTCTGGGGGTGGTTATGGGAGGATATGTGTATATAAAATTCATTAAGTCATAATTAAGACTTGCGTACTTGACTGGAAACTGTACCACAAGAAAAACAAATCTAAAAAACAAAAACACCCGAAACTGAATGCAGCTAAAGTAATGTTGAGAGGAAAATGAATAGCCTTAAACATTTTTACTTGGAAAGAAGCCTAAAAAGGGTAAAAATTAAGTAAGCATGCAACTTGAAGTTAGAAAAAGAAAAATGGAACAAATTCATACAAAAGTGAAGGCAATGATGAGAGACATTAAGAAAGATCTAACCCACCTTTTCCCCCTTCCCTAGGAGACTGCTGTCCCTAGAGACCATTTTTCTTCCTATCTACGCATTCCTGTCCACAGGTCCTCTCCTCTTCCTCTCCTGCCACCCCAAATCTCACCCCAATCTCCAATTGCCTGTCCCTATCTCCTCACTCTGGCTGTAGAAATTGGAGAAGCGGTCAAGGGCATCACAGAATTCAGTGGGAAGGCACTTTCTGGGATGGTACAGGTAGCAGAGTGGGGAGACCGGCCAGCAGCGTGGTGACAGGACCAGTATGGAAACTGTTGGACTTGAATCTTCGATAAATAGTTCTTTCTCAGCCTCCTCTTCCTCTGCTTCCTCCTGAGAGACAGAAGGATTTCAAGGGCTCTTGGGCTCCCTTCTTTGGTCTAGTCTTTTGCTCTCCTATTCACCCACTCATTTCCCTTGCTCTTACCTCCTCTTCTTCCAGGCCCTGTTCCTCCTCATTCTCCTGCTCCAAGAGCAGCTTGTCGAGCTGCTGGAGCTGGTAGACGTGAAACTGGCGTTGCAGCTCCTCAGAGGTGCTCAGGCTGAGCAGCATCTGCTGGGGGAGGCGGTTGGGGAAGCAGAGGCCGATCTGCTCCAGCACAGCCCCCTCCAGCCAGCTCGAGCCCAAGCTCAGGAGACGGTCTGCCATGTAGTGCCTGCAGCACACGCAGAGCAGGGCCGAGCCTCAGTGCGGCGGCAGCTCGGCCCGGCCCAGCCGCCCTGCCTGCCCCTCCAGAATGTAGGTTCCTCTGTCACGGCAGGCTTGGGTCACAGGCCCTGCCTCCCTTCTCCCTCCCTACTCCCTTTCCACCAGTGCCTCGGCCATCTTTGTATCTTAATCTCTCCTCTCCACTGCCTCCTCCCCCCGCTCCCCACCAAGACTCAACCCTTCACCCTCTCTAGACTCCAGGCCTCCCCTCCCCTACCTCTCAGACCTGCACTCACCGGTAGAAGTGCTCAAAAGTAGTGGCCAGCTCCAGGCCAGAAAGGACCATGATGGGCTCCAGGTGCCGCTGAAGCCGCCCCAGCATTTCCACTCCAGGGGCTCCGCCAACCAGGCCACCCTGGATCTGCTGGTCGATGTGCCTGGCAAACTGCTCACTTATCTGGGGGCAATGGAAAGGGCACCGGCCAAGCATGAAGAGGGCGTGGAGCAGGAGAGTGGGGGGTGCGAGGAGGTGAGAGGCGAGCTTGCACTGGGTGACCAGGTGACCGGGAGGTGACCGTGGTACTCACGTGGGCAGCGGTGAGGAAGGACTGCTGGAGCAAGGCGCCCGAAAAGCCACTGCGCAGAGCCAGCGTGAAGGCTGCCCGAGGCCCAAAGAGCTCTGAGCCTGCTCTCTGCAAATGCTCATAGAGTTTACAGTATCGAGGCACAAAGTTGGGGGCCCTCCAGGCTGCAGCCAGGAACCTGCTGACCTGAGAAGGGAGAAGGAACAGCAGATTCAGGAGGTTGGCCGCCCCGCACCCACACCCGCCACCCCCCCGCCCGACTGCAGCTTCCTTGCTCTCACCTGCTCCTGCACCACGCTCAGCCAGCACTGCGTTATGTTCCTCAGGCTGCTGCTTGGAAGGGCTGCTGAGGGCCCGGGGCTCCGATCCCGGCCCTTACTGTTCTTGCTGACTGTGGAGACAAAGGGCAAGGGAAGTGACTTGGTCTCAGCCTTGGAGTGGACCCAGGGGTCTTGGGTACTGACCCCTGGAAAGGCCCAGAGTGAAGCAGTCAGAGAGAGTAAGATCCAAGACGGGGAGAAGCCAGCTCAACAGGCCGTTGCTGGGACTTACTGGGCCGAGTGGATGGCTCAGGAGAAGGCCCAGGTGGGGGCTCCACATGCACCAGCAAGTGACAAAGGCGACGAACTCGAGAGGCAAAGGATGCTGCTCGACTCAGTGGGTTCTGAGAGCTCTCCCTTTGCTCTAAGTACTGATCCAGCAGCCATCCCAGGGAGCTCACACCCTCCTCATCTAAAAGAAGACAGGTCAGAAACAGGTGATGGGAAATAGGGGGACAGAGAGCCCAGGAAGAGGAGCGAGAAGGCCCAATTACACAAAAAGGTCTGGGGGGCAGCCGGGCCGAGGCTTACTTCAGCTGGAGTCTGGGTGGGGGTGGGGTGGAGGAGAGGATTCAAATACCAGAGTCTCAGGGAGCAGTCTCTGGGGCAGGAAGGAGAGAAACACTGAGGCGACAGGCCTTCAGGGATAAAGACGGACCAAGAGAACCAAGAGGTGATCACCCAGGTGATCCCTGGGAATCATTACGAGGGGCTGGTTAGTGCGGCCAGGGGTCGGGATGGTTACCAGGGGAGGTGATGTTCTGCACCAGGGGGCTGACCAGGGCCTCCCAGCAGGTCTTGCCCAGCGCTTGGGCGGCCTCGTCATCAGGGAGGAAGCGATCAGCAAAATTCTGCTCGTGGCGCAGAACCCTGGTGAGTCTGGGAATAAGGAATGTGTGGTCAAGGGTCAAAGACACAAGTTGCCCTGCGGCCTCCACTCAAGTGCGGTCAGCTCCCACCCTCACTGTGCTTGGTCCCACACCCAGCCTGCTGCCATCAGCGCACACTTGCCCCCGTGCCCCCTTCGCCTCGTGTCCTAGCTGCTGCCTCACCTTTCAGACTCCTGCAGAAGTCTCCCACCACCTACTTTTTTTTTTTTTTTTTTAAGATTTTATTTATTTATTTGAGAGAGAGAAACAGTGAGTGGGAGAGAGAGGGAGAAAGAATCTGAAGCAGACTCCATGCTGAGCACAGAGCCCAACGCGGGGCTCGGTCCCAGGACTGTGAGATCATGACCTGAGCCAAAACCAAGAGTCCAATGCCCAGCCACCTGAGCCACCGAGGCGCCCCTCCCACCACCTACTGCTGAACAATGTCCTCCTGCTGTGTTAACCTCCCCTCCCTCTCTTCAACCCGGCCCGCTGCCTGCTCCACCCACCGGGGACAGAGCTGGAGGAGGCGCCTGCGGTCCTCCGCTATGTCCTGGCTCCAGGCTTGTGCCCGAATGGTATAGAAGAGACATGTCCGGCGACACAGCTGCTCCCGGAACAGTGGCCAGAAAGTGGGCTTGGGGCCCAGGACCTCCACGCCTCGAACCCGGGTGTCGATGCCGCCCTGTAACACGCACAGACTTGTCTACCACCTAAGCCACCCAGCCACCAAGCACTACCAAAAAAAAAAAAAAAAGCCAGGCCTCAGGTCCTGAGTTCCCCGGAGGCTTGTGAGACATTCCCACATCTCTGGAACTCAACAGACTCCTGGGCCATCCCCCCAGCAGATGCATGGCCTGGGCCTGGCCCCCACATGCTGGCGGAGACAATCACTATGAAGACCCTGTGCCACCCCGTGATCCCCAGCTCAGCCTCTTCCCTCACCCTACCTGCTGGCAGCGCTTTATGCGGATCTGGATGATGGGCCAGAAGCGGTTCAGGTTCTCCAGGAGGACCACCCGGCTGGCGGAGGGCATCACATTCACCTGACAGCGTAGGGGAGAAGGAGAGAGGACTGTCACCTCCGGCAGTGGGGGTGGAGGGACTACTGTCAGCAACCGCATCCTGTGATGGTGTGCGCGCTTCACTTCTGCACTGAGCCCACAGACCCGTGCAAATGTGCATGCCAAACTCTGCTCTCACTGCTTAGGAGGCAAAGCCTGCCTGGGGAAGGAACGTGGGAATCCTCCAGGGACTGAGTCCTTTAAAGGAGGTCCTGGGACAGAAGGAAGGGGAGTGAGGTCAAGGTGGGGGGGCACCAGGGTCCCCACCGTGTTGAGCTCAGTGCTGATGCAGCTGGCGCTGTCGCCCCCAAACACCACCACCCTGGCCGGCATGTAGCTTGAGTCCTCACTGGCCACGAGCAAAGTCAGCTGCCTGGGAGAGGAGAAAACAATCAGTTAGAACTGGGGCCCTGGTCTTTGTTCAAAATGACTTCAAGCCATCACTTCCTCCTCAGCCTGCTGTCCCTCTGCTGCCTCCTTAAGTGTCAGTCTTCCCCTGAGCCTCTGCTTTCCTCTTACCTTCCCCCAAAGTGACTTTATTTAAAACCATAGTTTTAATCAAAAACTAATACCCTAATGACTCTAAATCCACATCTCTACCCTAGACGGCTCCTCTCAGCTTTCATGCTGTGTACCAGACATTTCCATGTCACACCCCACAGGCACCTCAAAGTCAGCATGCCCAAATGGAAGTATCATCCATCCACAGAAGTCTGCTCCTCTTTCTACATCCCTCTTGGGAAGAAAACTGCCATCTCCCTAGAGTGCTCTGTCACTGTGACTTCTGCTCACCGCTTCCCTCATGTCAACGGCGCATCCTGGAGATTCTGGTCCTTGAGATGTGTCAGTCCGCCACCCCTTCACTATTCCCATTCCCTCTGCCTAACTGAACACATTCGTTTCTCAATGAGACCACTGCATAAACCTTCCAACTCTCTGGCCTCCAACCCAAACTCCCATAATCGCCAGGGTGACTTTTCTTTTTTCTTTTTTTTTTTTTTAAGATTTTATTTATTTATTTGATAAAGAGAGACAGCACAAGCAGGGGGAGAGGCAGAGGGAGAAGCAGACTCCCCACTGAGGAGGGAGCCCAACATGGGGCTCAATCCCAGGATCCTGGGATCATGACCTGAGCCGAAGGCAGATGCTTAACCAATTGAGCCACCCAGGTGTTCCAAGAGTGACTTTTCTAAATAAAAATAAAAAAATCTAGTTTTGTCTCTTCTCTTCTTAAAAATCCTTCAGTGGCTCCCCCAGTTTTGGAATAAAGCTCAAACTTCTTAGTTCACAAAACTCTCTGTGGCCTGGCTCTGCCTAGTTTTCTGGCTTTGTCTCCTGCCATTTCACGACACACACCCTACATTCCAGCCAAACACAGTTACTTAAACTTCCCCCAAACACATCGTTGTGTTTCTTATTCCCATTTTGCACATATGCTGTCCCTCTAGCCACTGCCCTCTCTTTATGTAGCTAATTTCAAAGCTCAGCTCATTTAACCCCTCCTTCTGGAAGCCTTCTCTAGCCTCTCACTCAGCCTCAGGGTCCGTGTCACCTCTTCTTACTCTTACTGATTTTCCAGGCTAGCTCCCCAACAAGACCACAGGTTCCCCGAAGACGGGTACCATATCTTATTGTCCTTATAGCCCCAGACCCTGGCCCAGTGCCTGGCACAGAGTATACATTAAACAAGCACCCATGGGAAGAGTGAATGAGGAAGTTCTCAATCTCCCTCAACACAATGCACAGGGCAGTGACTTCTGTCCCTGGTGGGAGGAGCATGTCACCAGGCTCAGGGAACGAGGATGTCTACACTGCACAAGGAATGCGGATCAATGTGTCCATCTGTTCACTGCACAAAATGGGTTTGAGTGTGTCCCTCACGCATCGGGTTTACAGAGTTGCGTATGTGGGTGCTTGGAGAATGTATACTGGGGTATGTGGAAATATTCGCGCACGCGTGTGTGTGCACGCATATGCGCGCGTGGGCATGTTCCTACCTGACAAGAACACCACGGTGCATGTGCAAGGTGATGTAGTGGGAGCCGGTGCTGCCGTTGGACTCCCAGTAGGTTTTGGGGTTGCGGTCCGTCAGCTTGCTGGCCCGGTGTGGGTTGGAGGACACCTCCACCTTCTCCCAGCACTTGTCCTCCTTCACTTCCACACTGGAGCCTGGGGGCAGAGGGGAGGGGTGGCCGTCACGGCCTGGTTAGGTGACAGAGAAGAAAGGCAAGGGACAGGGAGAACAAATACTGGGGTGCGAGCCAGGAGAAAGCAGATGGGGGCACAAACCCTGGCAGAGATGCCTGAGGAATACGTCAAAGAAGGGGATGTTGATGGGTTGGTGGGTCCGTCTGTGGTCTTCGATCTGGCCCAGCACCATCTGCAGCCGGAACATCAGAGAGAAGGGGCGCGGGGAGGAAGGCAGAATATGAAGAACATAGAGAAACATGTATGGAGAACAAGCCAAGGGCAACAAAACACTCAAACCCTTTCTTCACACATTTTGGGAGAACAGGACCACGTGGGGGAACGGTTGGGAAACAAGTGCCCCAGATTTGCTACTCGTGCCAAACAGGGACCCACACTGAATCCCCGTCCCCTGCTTCTGGCTTTTGTTCTCCCTCAGCTCTGGCTCCCCAAGTCTCTTCACCTGAATGCAACCAGCCAGGATGCTGGAGGTGAGGTTACTGTAGAGCTGGGCATGTTTCTCACACTCTGTCACGAGGTCCCGAAGCTCACAGGCCAGCAGCAGCTGAGCCGAGTGCTTGTCCAGGACTTTGGAGAGGGCGTCTTTGGCTCCCAGGCAGCAGAGAACGACAGCATAGTCCTTATGCATTGAGGCCAGCCGATGCAGAAAGCAGAGCAGCTCCTGAACAATCTGAGCCCAGAGCCACAGAGATTAATGTATGGGAAACAAAGGGTGGGCCCCAGAAGGGATGAGGGGTGGGTTTAGAAAAGCAAATGTGGTGGGATGAGATTTTTGGAGAACCTGGAAAGCGCAGGAGAGTACCAAAGAAGGTTGGGACAGAGCAGTAGGGTGCTGGGACTCCCAAGCCGGCAGAGCCTGGGCACAGCTTCCGATGCTTCTTCCTGCCAGGGCGAAGCTCTCTCAACAGCCCACCTTGGTGCCTGAGCCTTGGTCCACAACGCACAAACCCGGAAGGGTGGAGAGTCAGGAATGTTTGGCCTGGTGAGTGTGGGCTTCTAAACCCAGAATCTAAAATCCAACTGCAGCCCAAAGATTTATACTTCAAAGGCCCCAGTTCTGAGGACTCTTAGATAACATTCCTTTCTCTCCACCCCTCTCATTGTTCAGACCCACCCAGAAAGGCCATTTTGCCCTGCAGAGCCTCACAAGGTAGCTGGTGCCCCAGATGCAGCCTTTCCCTCCCCCACGCTCACCAGGGTTCTGATACCTCAGAGTCGCTGCTAGGGCCACTGAGACAGTTGAGGCAGGGCTCCAAGACCTCGTGCCAGGGGAGGGCCATCGCCTCAGGGTGATCCAGCAGCCGGGTCATGATCCTGGTAAGGGGATGGAAATGAGCGAAGTCCCTGCGGTCTGCGGGCCCCCCCTCACCTCTGATGCATGGGTGCCCCAAGAGGCCCCTCACCTCAGTGCGGTCAGCAGCAGAGTTTTGTTGGGCCCCGGGGCATCCAGAGTCCTCAACAACAGGAGGAAGGGCTGGGTCTCCTGCTGGAGGCGCTTGAGGAGGGGCCTCACAGCACCCCCTGGGCTGCCCTCACGGCACAGCACCCGCTCCAAGCCCAGAAGGAGCTCTGCAGACGGGCCCCCCACCAGGGATCGGATCAGGCGCTCAGGGGACCCATCCTGGCCCTGGGCACCAGGGGTTTCCAGTGCTGCTGCCCGGACACATGGGAGGAAAAAAACGAGTATGAAGAGGAGTCATGCAAGTTGGTCAAACCAAGAACTGGGCAGGTCCAGAAAATCACCCCCAAATTCTCCTCCTGTTTGGAGGATGTCTGTAGTTTGTATCAAACTGTGGGGGATTTTCTTCTCTGGCCCCAAATATATAGCTAGCTGCATCTGGAAAAAAGTTTAGTATGGCAGACACTGTCATGTTCAACACAGACATTTTTAATCTCATACAGTCTTACAATTACTTATTATTATTAAATGGTAGCTATGCTATTACATCAGCCAATAACTATAAGCTATTATAATTACATCCCCCTACTACCTAGCATGGCGGCTTTAAAGATTTGATTTGTAAGTAATCTCTACACCCAACGTGGGGCTGGAGCTTACAACCCCAAGATCAAGAGTCGCACGCTCTGTCTGCACCAGCCAGGCGCCCCGCATGTTGGCTCTAGATATGTAATTTTCCTTAGCTATTCTAGAGTCTCCTCCTTTTGGTCACGAAGTTCTACTTAAGACGTAACTTCAATGCCAAAACCCTTACTCATTTCCTGAAGGTTCATCGTGTCTTTCCAGGAAGGTGCTAGTACGTAAGCCTTAGCCCTCCCAGCCACAGGCTGGCACTGCCTGGTTCCTCAGAAGAACCGCCCCTTCCACGACGGTACCTGTGTGCTCAGGACTGCCCGGTGGCTCTGAGTAGCGATTGAGGAGCATCATGAGGATGGTGCGTGTGGTAGGCATGGGCTCTGTCCCCGGTGCTATCCCAGAGTGCCTGAACAAGGTGTCCCTCAGCTCTCGGGTTATAATCTGGTCCCCCAGAGTGTGGTGGTTGCACAGAAGCAGGTTGAGCAGGAGCAGACCGTTTCTCACTGCGGAGGAGCACCTGGGAGGAGGGAGGTATCCCAGGAAGAAATGGAAAGGGAGTGAACGCAATGGAAGCAGAAAGCAAGTGCAGAGGGGAGGGGGATTGCGGCTGGGGAAGGAGGAAAGGGCTCCAGGGCTCCCTCTGAGGCCAGGACATCCAGCTCCCTGACCTCAGGTCACTCCTCCCAACCCCAGGAAGGAAGGTCAGGGTGCCCCTTCTCTCTCTGGGGATCTCCCTCCCCCCAATCACTTGGCCCCTCTACCAACAACAGTCAGAGAGGGCCACCACCATTTCATCCAGAGGTAACAACCTCTGTGAAGGGAATTTCTGTGAAGCCCATGAGATGTGGGTGGGGCGACAGTGGGGCTTGGGGCTTAGCGGGAGTTTGGAGGGTCATGCCCTGACCCCTCTGTGTTCAGCATCAGGATCACGGCTGCAGGGACAGTAAGGAGAAGGCTCTCAGAGCCTGGCTGGGTAGCTGAGTCGATGCTGGCGAAGATCTCTCTGGTCATCTGGGCATCAAACAAAGGGTGGAGAGGGTCTCGGCCAGTAACAAAAGTGGGGATCTCCGTGGAGTTGGCAATGGCCAGCATCTTCAGTGCCTGCAACGGGGATGTGGAAGCAGTTAGTTGTGGGCAGCGTCACCATGCAGAGAAAGAGGAGAGCCAGGTCCTCATTCTCGACTCCAAACTTTGGGGCAGCTGAGCTGTTTGCAAATAGGTCAAGTAGGAGACGGAAGAGGTCGTGATGGGCTATCAACCGCTACGAACAAAAAGAGAGAGAAGGAAAGAAAGCAGAGGAAAAAATGAGGCTCAATAGTAAAATCAGCCCGCCCCTTCACTTGCAGGCACCGAGGCCGAATGGCATGGCCACCCTCTCCCGCAGCTTCCTCCGGGTGGGGGAGACCTGTCACAGCATCTAGTTGTCTTCATAGGCTTTCCATGACATTGTCTTCCATCTCCCTGGACCACCCCTCCCCTTGCAAAACCTCCCTTCTCTCAAGTTCCAAGACTCCATAGCCTCCTGGTTGGCCTGCCTCTCTCGAGTTCTTCTGCTTAATCCTTCAACATGGAAGTTCCTGTCCCCTTCTTACTCTGCACCCTCTCCCTGGGCAACCTCATCTGCTCCCACAGCTTCAATTACCACCAATAGGCTGACACTCCCAAACTATGTCCCTTGGCCTCCAAAGCCAGTAGCCAACTCTCCTCAACAAGACTACGTGGGTTGTCTCATAGGAAAAGCGGTTGGAATTATAGGAAAAAATACTTGGAATCCGTGAACTTGTTCTCTGGTACTAGAAAGAATATTCAATTAAGATGACTGCCATACCATTAGAGTGGAGGCTACCGTCCCTGGGGAAAGGGTTGACACTTGAGAAGAAACCTGCCAGGGATGGAGATTAGAACCAATTCTCAGGACACTCTCCCTTATAAGGCCTGAACCCTCCATGCATATGCTAATAAGCCTCATAATGAGGCTTTCTCCCTTTTGTTAACCCCCCCCCAATTAGCTGAATTCTATAAACCTGAAGTTATAAACAAGACGATGCAATTCTGCTATGGGGCAAGAGTTTAAATTTAGGGGCAAATGTTGTATTTTGGCCATGCAATCTGAAAGGGTTAGGGCATTCTTTGAGCAAACATGGCCTAGACATGAGTGCCTGGCTGCTCTTAGGAGCAGCACCTAGCTGGCCCCTTACAGGAAAGAGCCTCCCAGCCTGGCCCTGGAACAGCCAGCTCTAAGGGGACCTGTGTTCCTGTCCATGCTGTTGCCATTATAGTGTTGGAATCCAGTCTCAGAACTGATCTGGATGAGGCCTACCCGCCCCCCTCAGGGACCCCAGGCTATACAGAGCACACCCTGCCCACACCTCCTACCAGCCAGCACTGTCTGGAGTAGTCAGGAAGCCCCTGAACGGGGCCCCCTTTCCCCATCCTGTAGGCGGCAAGGCACCCACAGCTGGCGAGGGGGTATTTTCTACATAAGGGCACCACTCAGATCAAAGGGTAAAAAATTACTTTGTCACATGCAGAAAGTTAGTCTCTAACCAAACACTTAACTGTAACTCAAAAGACACGGGAAATTCAACAAACCTAAAAACTCAACTCCGGATCTTCTCCCTCTCCCTCTTCCTCCTCCCCCATTCCCCTACTGAGTAAATGGCCTCCACACCCCCTCTGCTGCTCGGTTTTAAACCTGGGAGTCATTCTTAAAAACATCCTTCTCCCTTTCTCCAAACAGGCACTCAATCTCCAAGACTGTCCAGCTGGAACCTTCAAGCCCTGTGCATCTTTCTGTCCCAAGGTCTCTTCCCTGGTCTAAATCTCCTCCTCAGATTAGCACCTCCTCAAGATCAGCAGCCCTCAGCCTGCCCCTCTTGCCCATCGCTCTCCCCCGCCAGGCCCAGTCCACTCACCGCCAGCCCCGCCTGCTGCACCAGGACGGAAGTCTTATATTCTTGCATGCAAACCAGCACAGCGTAGATGCCGCCCTCCCTGGCAAAGAGGGGGCGCCACTCATGCTTGGTCATGAGCAGGTAGAGGAGGCGCAGGGCCAGCACCACCACCATCTTCTCTCCCACCTGGTTGGTCAGCAGCTCCACCAGCGTCTTCACTAGCTTCTCTCTTAGAGAGAAGAGACATTGGAGTTCCCCATCCCAAAAGTCACGCCTAACTCCCTGCCCAACCCTCTCCACCAAGACCCATCCTCCCCACCCCTCTCCAACGTGCTCTTCTCCTCAGCCCCTCTCCCCGGCAGGCTGACTGCCTCTGGCCCCTAGCCATGTGAAGGAGGCCATAGGGCGAAATGGTTACAAACTCTGGCTCACCTTTGCACATAAATCTAAAAATTCAATGTAATTCTAATCACAATGCCTAAAAGGTTTTTTACTAAACACAGGACAGGTAGATTCAGGCACGGGATGAGAAAATATGTAAGAACAGTCAAGAAATGTTTAGAAAGTGGGGCGCCTGGGTGGCTCAGTTGGTTAAGCGACTGCCTTCGGCTTAGGTCATGATCCTGGAGTCCCGGGATCGAGTCCCACATCGGGCTCCCTGCTCAGCAGGGGGTCTGCTTCTCCCTCTGACCCGCTTCCCTCTCGTGCTCTCTGTCTCTCATTCTCTCTCTCAAATAAATAAATAAAATCTTTAAAAAAAAGAGAAATGTTTAGAAAGAAAGAGTGGTAGACTTGCGTGTTATCAAAATATAAACTCGTGAAAATTAAAACTCTAAGAAATGACACAGGGCAGATATGGGTCACTAGATAAGGGAGGCATCCCAGCCAGTGAGAACAGCAAGGGCCATGCAACCCATGAGGTAGAAACACCTGAAACAGTTATAGCTAGGACTCTGCCTCCGTCCATCAGCATAAGGACATTGCAAACAGATTTTAAAATATTTAGAAAATAAAGGGAAATATTTTTTATAATCCTAGAATAGGACAGACCTACTCAAAACCTAGAAGCCATTAAAGTTTAAAAATACTCTAACCTAAAATTCTAAAACTTTAGCACAATGAAAGACGCTGCCTACAAAGTTGAGAGAGAAGCAATGTGAGGGAAGAAGAGAGAGTCCTACAGAAATGCTGATCTGAGGGACACCTGGGTGGCTCAGATGGTTAAGCGTCTGCCTTCGGCTCAGGTCATGATCCCAGGGTCCTGGGATCGAGCCCCACATTGGGCTCTGTGCTCAGCAGGGAGCCTGCTTCTCCCTCTCCCTTTGCCTGCCTGTCTGCCTACTTGTGATCTCTCTCTCTCTGTCAAATAAATAAATAAAATCTTTAAAAAAAAAAAAAAAGAAATGCTGATTTGAAGGGAAGGAAGAAGTGCTCCAGAGTCCCTAGATCACACTGAGCACCGTAAGAAGGAAAAAACTGGAATTATCTTTCTCCACAGTGAGAGAGATGCATCTTGAGGAGGTGGCCTGGGAAAGTTCTTTGTCTTTTCTCATGAGCTTTATGATGACAACAACATGAATCAAATGTGCTTCAGATATAAATCCCTTTCTGTAGCCGCAATTTATTATAAACAAGTTAATACCACATAAATCATATATATGAATGGATATAGAAATATAAGTAAGGATGTTTACCAAAATGTTAACAGTGACTCTCTCTGCAAAGGGTTTTCAGATTATTTTTAACTTCATAGTTTTCTAATTTTTTTATAGGAGGCATATATTATTTCATATTCAGGAAAGAGTTAATATGATTTTGAAAAAAAAAAAAACCAGCAAGATATATGAAACACAAGTAACAGATTAATATCCAGATTGCCCACAGATCAGTAAGAAAAAAACCAAAGACCCAGTAAGAAAATGGGCAAAGGATAAGAACAGATTATTTATACAAGAAGAAACACAACAAATACATGCAAATATGCTTAACTTACCAGCGCTAAGAAATTAAAACAAAGATACCAATCGTTTAAAATTCTGCCAATCTGATAGAGTAAAAAAAAAAAAAAATTATAATATCCAGTGTTGGCAGACGTGAGGAAAACAGATCCAGTAGAACACTGTACTTAAACTTGGAGATAATCCTATTGCAAAGTCCTATGCAGCAGTGAGAGTGATGAGGCAGCTCTATGTGGATGGACATGGAGAGCCCTCTCAGACATACTGAGTGTGGGGGGAAAGTTGTAGAAACATGTAGCGTGATTACACAGATTTAAACACAAACTCAGAAAATGTTCAATTTTCAAACACGTTGACAAATGTAAAGCTGTGGAAGGTCTGAAGAATCCACAGCAGACTGACAACAGTGGCAAAAGGGACTCTGCCTTTTCCTTCTGTGCTCTTTTACATTCTTCAGATCTTTTAAAATGAGAATGTATTTGTGTATTATTTGTATAATTTAAAAGTGGCTTAAAAAAAAAACCGGGAGTTCAATTTTCTACAGTTCCGTTTCCTCACCCATACAATGGCATAAGCACGTAGCATCAACTCTTCCTCAGGAAGGAAGACAGAGAGGAGGATTTAATGAGAGAACGCATGTAAAACTTTAAGCACAGAGCCTGGCACAGAGTAAGTCCTCCAAGAATATTATAATATTCTGTTATAATACGGCATCCTTCTGCTCAGCTGCTCCTCAGGCTGACCCTTCTTTCACCCTCAGCCTTTCAATTCCTGATATAGCTCCTTCCCACCTTACGTCCTCCCCCGATGGCAGCTTAAACCAAACCCCCCCTCCCTCCCCACCATTCTAACTAACCTCAGGGATCTGTCGGGACGGACCAGAGGGTGGTCCCGATCAGTGACCTCCTCCACGGCCTGAGAGAGGGCATAGAGCCCTGAAAGCTGCAGGTTTGTGTCCAAGCTGGATATCTGCACGGTGGCCACGACCGCTGCCACATGCTGATCCAGGGAGCTGCGCGAACCAGGACCCCGCAAGCCTCTAGCCATTTCTGAAATCGGTGAGGGAAAGGTAGTGGCTTAAAAAAAATTGAGGCTCCTCCAAGTTGGAAGTCTTTAAAGGTCAAGCCCAGCTATCCTACTGATATTCTAATACATTATTCATTCCTGTAGCTTTGCATTCAGAGCTTTTCCAATTCTGCGTGAGAGATTTAATAGCCAAACACTGAAGATGAAGATATTCTGGAAAGCGGAGCCTCCTTTTCCAGGGATACTGAAGGGAGCAGCGACTGGTTAGATACACTCAAGGTCAAAGGAAGGAAGATGGATGCATGCTTCCAGAGCATTTTCCCATGCAACAGCAACCTTAGTCCACAGCTCTCCTCTACCCTATTTCTTGGAGGCCAGGACTTGCTCCAACTTCTTTGCCCTCCCCTCCCAGCACCTGACTCACCACTGGCTGCCTCCTTCATCTCAGGGGGCAGAGCAATCCCCTCCATCACCAGAAGCTGGTTAAACAGCTGTGAATCACTCTGTGCCACAGGGGGCTCAGTTTTTCCCTTGGCAGGTTCTGAATCTGCCTTCGGGGGCTCAGCTTTTGCTTTGGGGGATTCGGTCTCTTCTTCTGAGAAGTTGGCCTCTGACTTGGACTCCTCTTCTGGATCTGGGGTACAGGAGTGACTTCGTAAAGAGGACGAGATGCTTAGTTCATCGGGCAGCAGCCCATACTTGGTGTAGATTTGGGAGGTGAGCAGGTCGCTGAGGGTGCTGCCCTCAAACCGAGCGCTGAGCACCTGCAGCAGACCCTCCGCGAGCTCTACAGGCACGGAGAGGTCACCCAGGGCCTTGTCACCCAGGGTCTGTCAAAAGAAGAGGGTACGCATTTCAGGGATAAGGAGATGCGAAGGTCTTGCGGACACGAATAGAGAGGGTGGCCGCCTCCCACCATGCCTTGCATACCCGACCTCACAGCACTTGTCTCCTTCCCCAGCAGGCCCCCCTCATACTCTCTAATCTCCAGCTCCAGCCTCCCTCTAAGCACCCCCTTATCTAGAACTCCCTTAGAGAATCCCACCTCCAAACCCACTCCAAACCCAAGTATCTCAGGCCTACGATACCTCATCCAGGTTCTCCCGAAGATTCTGGAAAATTGGCTGCTGCTCACAGATGTCCAGCTTCTTGATGAAGAAGAGCAGCTCCCACCACTCGGCCTGGGTCAGGTATCCCAAATGCTCATTCTTCTGGGGCTCGGGCTGGAGGTATGGCAAAGAGTAGAGCCCATCCACAGGTTTCCAGTCCCAGGAAGGAAGCACTAAGGATACAGGAACAGGGGTGCCATCATCCAATGGGAACAGAGGGCATTTCGGAATCTCTGGGGCAGCTCCTACTCAGGAGTGGCTGCGTCCCAGTCCTACTCCTCTGTTCAGAGATATGCTGTCCATTGCCCTCCAAGGCCCACCTGTGCCCAGCAGAGGAGCCTCCGCCCCCTTCTCCACAGCTCCTGAAGCCGAATCCTCGGCAGCCTCCTCAGGGCCCAGGATCTCCAGCATGTGCCAGTGCACCCAGTAGGTGCGGCCCGTCGACTGCCAGAAGACCTGTATGGAGGGAGGAAGAAAGAGGCAAAGAATAGGCTTCTGAGCCCTGGGTGGTGCAGGCTCGAGAGGACAAGGCTGGGCCCAGAGCCGGGGCACACGGTCCTCAGATGCACAGCGGGCTAGGCTTGGGAAAGCCTCCACAGAGCAAAAGGCTACCTTCCCCTATGGGGTGGGCCCTGCCACTCATTTGCTCCTAACCCTGATGGACTCTGCTCTGACACTCCCTCCTAGCCAACTCCACGGGTGCAGGCGCAGGGAGTGACTCCATGCAACAGCTCTGCTTCCTGGGTGTGGGTCTCTGCTTGACCTCACAGCCCATCCCATTTTCTCAGTCCTCCAAATTTTCCCAAGCCCTTCTCACCTGCTGACCCCCTTTAACCACTGCAATCCCCACGGGGTTTTTCTCCCAGGGTGGCCTGCCAGAGCCCCCTGCATAGAAGCCCCAGTTATGCTCCCCCACGCGCCCTCGCTCACCTGCACGGGGGGCACGCCATTGTTGCTCTGACGGAACTCGCCCTCGTCCCCAGCGCTGACCTCCTCATAGTCCTCCAGCATGCGCACTCGCATCCCGGCCTGCAGCGTCTCTCGCACATACTCACCATAGCCACAGCGGCTTGAGAATTCAGAGCGTTGGCGGAAGGCCCGCTCTTGCCTTCTGGGGGCGGCAACCATGGTGGGGAGCAAAAGGCTAGGGCCTGAAACGCAGGGCTGAAAGATGGAGCGGGCAGGCCGCAGTGGCAATGTGCTCTGTTCACTGAGGTTCCGGGCCCAGCCCATGCTCCGCACCAGCTCGGAGATGAGGTTGCCCACAGCCATACTGAATTCCAGCTCCCGCTGCCCCCGGCTTTTCTCCCGGCCGAACTCCCTTGAGGACAGGGAGCCTCGGTCTCCAGCCCCTGGCTCTGGGCTATTATTCAGCTGATCCAGCAGGGAGGTGACACATAGGTAGCGTTTCACCAGGGAGAAGAGCAGCTTTCCTGGGATCTGTAGGACACAGTCTGTGGTGTAGGTTCATCTTCTCCCAGCTTCAGCCCCTCTCCTTTCCCCATAATATCATCCTCTACAGAGAAACATGAACGCCTAGCCCCACACTTTGAGAAGGTCTCAAACTGTGATTTATAGAACACACAAGGAGTGTCTTAAAAGAGAGATTCCTGGGTTCTAATCTCAGAAATTCTGAGTGGGGGAGCAAGCGTGACCCTTCATTTTAGCAAGCTCCCCAAGTGGCTCTGGTGCTGATGCATAATCCTGAACCACGCTTTCAGAAGTGATGCCCTCGGCCTTGTACACGGCATTTCCCCCATAGCTGCCAGAGTACCTGAGGCAGATGAATGCCCTCAAAGGCCATGCAGTGTTCCTCAGAGGAGGTGGTCTCTGCAAACAGCTCCAGCAAAGTATAGCGGCTGTCAAAATCCATGTGCTGCTCGATGCCATCTTGCTGGCTCAGTGACAGAAGGACGTGAGCCCGACTCCCTGTAATCCACACCCAATCTGTATCTTCTCCTCAATGCCCAAGACTTTCCCCTGCCTCTCCTAGACTATCTATCCCCTACCCTAGAGGTTTTCAAACTTCTTTGTGACTGAGGTTCACAATAAGGTATACATTTTACATGGTAACCTGATACAAACATACCCACGTATAACTGAAACATATATTTAATGCTACAAAACTTACCTTATGCTACCTGCTAGTTATTTTACATTAAAAAAATGTTGGTTGTAACCCACCAAACTGATTTCACAATCAACGAATAAATCTCAACCTACCGTTTAAAAATATAAACCTATCCTATTCTCTTCTCTGCCACTGCACTGAAAATGGACAGATGAACTGGGTACTATTATTTTATTCTGTTTATATACCTGTCATAGTTTATTAATCTGTACATTTTGGGGGGGGGGGCAATAAATTGGTATTCACCAAACGCTAGGTGTTCTTCCAGAGTTGGGAAATCCCTCCTCTTTCTGTTCTTACTCCTTGTGGCCCCATTCTCTCCAGTGCTTTCCTTCTTCCCCTGGCTGTCTCTTACCAGCATCGTGGGCTGCCAGAGCCTGTAGCATCTTGCCCGCACTCCGACGGATCTGAGGCTCAGGGTTGCATAACATGTGCATGAGCAGGTCCAGGGCTCCCGTCTCCCTGAAGACCCCAGTGAGGGGCCCGATGCTGGCATAGGCACTGAGCACATGGATGGTGTGGAGCACAGCAGCTGTGAGGCTCGAGGTCCCACCTTCTGCCAGCTGCCTGGCAGCCCTGCGCACCAGCGCCCGCACATCAGCCTCCATCTCTCCCACTGCTGTGTCATCCAGACCTCCTGGATCTCGGGGAAAGCTTCCTGAACCCCCAGCTGGTTCATGCTGAGGTCCCTTAGATAGTGCCCGCTCACCTAACAGCATGGGGCAGTTGGCGTAGACTTCGGGGGCTGACAGCCACATGAGGATGTGCTCTGTCTTGCCCTCTTCCACACCCACTCTGCCCCCTTCCCCACACTTCAGAACACTCCATCGGATCAGGTATTCAGGATGCCCATCATGCCCAGGCCGCTGTCGAATAAGCTCTTCAGGATATGCTTGCAGCCGGGGCCCCAAGGGCACCATGAGGTCCCTGGTGCGCCGTTCCCCCACCATCCTGACCTCCTGGGACACACAAGGAGAAAGATAAAGGCAATGAGGGCAAGGGAAAAGACTACATGGAGGGGATGGAACCTTGAGACACAGATCAGGTGCAGGGTGACTGGTAGGCTGCATGATGGAATTTACAGACCAAAGAGAAAAAGCCAACGAGACAGAATACATAACTTGAATATATTTGGGGATTTAGAAGGAAGGAGAATGCAGTGGAAATGGCAAGAGGATGAAGTGAAGGGGGTTAAGAAATGGAAGAGGTTGGGCGCCTGGGTGGCTCAGTTGGTTAAGCGACTGCCTTCGGCTCAGGTCATGATCCCGGAGTCCTGGGATCGAGTCCCACATCGGGCTCCCTGCTCAGCGGGAAGCCTGCTTCTCCCTCAGACCCTCTCCCCTCTCATGCTGTTTCTCTCTCTCTCTTTCTCTCAAATAAATAAATAAAATCTTAAAAAAAAAAAAAAGAAATGGAAGAGGTTATGAAAGAGGATAAGAACAAGAAGGTCACAAAAAGAGTGACAGCTAGGTAGGACAGAAGAGCAGGATGGCCGAGGGATACAGATCAAGACTTAGAAGGTAAGAGGGGTGAGCAGGCAGGACAGCAGCATGGGGGACAGTGTAGCCAGAACAAATGAGGAAAGTCAGGGTGGAGGAGAGGCAGGACAGGGAGTAAAAATGATAGCGTAAAGCTGGAATGTGGGCCACTGCAGATAGAATGGAGGAAAGAAGGTTGGGCGGTGGGCCCCCACATCCGGATGGCTGGATGGGGAAAGTGTACGAGGGTATTGTGAGCAGGAGAGGGGCTGAGGGGGCCAGATAAAATTATAGGAAAAAAGACCAGGTTCCACCTGGCACATAAGTTGTATGTCTGGTGAGGGTCTAAGTCAGGCAGATATATAGGGAGGTGTTAATCATGCAGCTGAAGGGTAGGAAATGAGGTCAGGAGATGGTGAAGCTGTTAGAAAGGCAATATATAGCACAGGTGAGACTCAGGTGTGACTCTGAATTCTGGCTCTTTGACTTACTCTGAGAGTACTTTTGGACAACTTACTTCACCACTGAGCCTCAGTTCCCTCCTCTGCAACATGGGGATAGTATTGTAAAGTTGTAAAAACCTGAGTAAGATCATGTATGTAGACCACCTAAAACAGCCGCTAGCACACGGTGAGAGCTCCCTAAACACAATCTAATATTATTCTTAGCTGGAGAAGGGAGGGGCAGTCCTCAGATAAACTGAGTTATTAAGCTGGAAAATGGTAAATGGGAATAGGAAGACGGCTATGCTGGCGATCAGGAAAAGGTATGTGTGGTATGTAGCAATATGGGGGTAACTGGGGAGCGGTGAGAGTAGGAATGGGGGGGATAAAAGATGACAGAAGAAAGGTGTGAAGGGGAGGGGAAACATGGGATGTGGACCTCGATGGGGGCAGGGGTCCGGGTAGCATGGGGAGCGGGGCAAGACCGGGAGGTAATCGGTGATGTGGCAGTGGACAACCAATGACCAGGGTGAAATAAAACAACTGATAAGCCTAAATGGGGGTCGGGGGGAGAGGGGGAACTATCATGGGCCTGGAATAGGAGCGGTAAACTGAGGTGTAGAGGTGAGGTCTGGAGCTGGGGATGAGACAGCAGGTAGAAGCAAGTAGCAAGGTCAGACCCAAGCCTGCAGACCATCAGGGGTGCCGGGGGAGGCCACAGGGCAGCGGAACGGCTTTCGGGGCGGGGTGGGGGGGGGTGCGGTCCGAGGAGGCTGACAGGACCGGGCGCATCTCGGAGAAAAGACCTGGCTCCCGTCATCAGCCCCACGGAGAGCGGGTCAGGGAGCGGGAAGGGGACGCGGCAGGGACCGGGTCGCCGCAGGACTCTCCTCTCACCTCCCACCGCCCGGCTTGGCCCTCGCTGGGAGCCAGCGGCCGGTCCCGCCGTCCTGGCCCCGCCTCCTCAGCAGCTCCCTTCCGGGTCACACGGCCAGGGCGGGCGCGGCCCGGCTTCTACGGGGGCCCCGGCGGCCCAGAGCCGAGCGTGGCGGAAGGGCGCGCGAGTGGAGCATGCGTAGTGGCCGCGCCGTTGCGCGCGAGGCGCGCTGCAGGCGGAGCCCGCGCTCACGGTCGCGGTGCTCCTCGCCGAAGTACGCCGCACTTTCCCTCCTTCCCCTCGGAGCCACCTCTCGCGTTTCCTAGGTCGGCCTTCCCCATGCCCCTGAAGCCTGCACTCCCAAGCCTGGAGCTGTCTGTGCTGAGTTTTCACTGGATCACGTGGCCATAAGTTTCCCAAGCACTTCCCCTCGGCAGTGCTTTGGATTGGTTGAGTCACTTTGCCTATTAATTAAAATTGCTCATCTCTGTGTTGGCCTAAAAACCTAACAAAGCCACGCACAGAGACAAAGGCTCCAACTCCCCGAAATGTTCCTTCAGTTAAGTCGCAGAGTTCCACAGCCCAAGGCACCCCTTAGTTTTGCCGTTGTTATCAGGCAGCCAGGCTTGCTTCTCAGAGCAGTTTGGGGTTTGATACTTCCCTCCCTCCCTATGCAGAAAAACGGAGGCAAAGACCCCACAGTCTGTGCACAAAAATGATACATTTATTGAAAGAGTATTTTTTTTAATACAAAAGAAAGCTCTGTACATAGGACTGTGACCATGTCCACTATTCCTGGGTCAGCATCCCAGGGGAAGTAGAAACCACTGACATACTCCACATTCACACACACACACTCAGGCACACACACGCGCGCACACACACATGCACGCACACACACCCCAGAGCCACCAAGGAAGGGAAACACCAAGGGTTGCTGCACATATAAATGCCACCTCATCCCTGACGCACACATGTTCTCCCAAGGCCACGCTCACACAACACACATTATAAGCACTTTGCCTGATTCACTCACTGGGTCTGTCTCTTGTGGGAAGGAGAGGAGGAATTCATCAGTCTCCTCCCCTGGGCGGGGGAGTGGGGAGTGAGTGAGTGATCGTGGAGTGAAACAAGAGCAGAGAAAGGGGGCTGGGCAGTTACAGACCTGAGTCCCAAGCTCCCCCACTCTCTGGCCCCTGATTTGCCATGCACCAGCCTTGTAAGCCACCCATAAGCCCCAGCTATCTCCAGGAGAAAGCCCAGAATGGTGACTTCCATCTTGGCACCCCAAACCGGGGCAAGACAGCAATGGGGGTTAGAGGTTACGGGGGTTCTCAAACACGCCGGCAAATCATCCCCTTGATAACTAGGCTGTGCACCAAAACTTCCCCCACCCCTTCACCTAATTACAGAAGCAGGACTGTTCCTCCTGAAGGCAGTCACGGGGGTTAATAAAACTCCACCCCAACTGCTGCCCTGTTCTGAAAAAGCTCCCTTTCTGGATAAAGGGGGTGAAGGTAGGCTCTGACACAGGGTAAAAGACCCTCCCCCTATGCTGGCCCATCCTCAAGGTCTACCCCAAAGGGGGCAGAGTGGGGTAGGGCACTGCCCCTGTACAAATTACATAAATACTGAGGTTACACTTAGAAAAATAAAGTCATTTTCTTCAAGGCTTTTTGTCTTAATTTAAAAAAGTTACAGTAGCTGCTCACTCCCTGGGAGAGCTGCCCATTTCTGGCTCCCCTATCTCTATACTCAGCCCAAGAGCTGCTCCCATTTCTTCTGACCCCCATTCCTGCCTCTCACCCCCTCCCAGACCCCACCCTGCTCACTGCAACTTGGGCCCCAGGCAGCTGCAGGCCTGGGGGAGCACAAGGCTGCAATGCCCATGCGTGTGGCACAAATGAAGTCAGTTGCCTCTACCTGACACCCTCCCACCCCCACCCCCACATTTGGTCTCCCTCTTCCCTCTCCCTTGCAACAGCCCTAAAGGGCAAAAAGAGACCCAGGGTTATGGGTCACCCTCCCCACCCCGTTGGGGCATGGCCTGAGGGCCCCTCCCCCGGTTTTCTCCTGGAAACAACCCAGGACCGGCAATCCCAGAATCTCCCCTACACACTGACGGGCCCCGAGCTCATGGGGTGGCTCTGTCCCCAGAGGCCCAGCCAGTTCCGGGGAGCCCCAGGGCTCCCCAGGGAAGGGGAGTTTGGGCAGGGAGGGGGACGAGAAAAACGCCATAAAAAAAAGTTTAAATATTTTAAAAATATATATTTATAGATTTCACTTCGTCTCCTCAAATAAAAAGTTCAAAATCAACTTTAAGTAAAGCAGCTGGGGGGAGGGGTAGACAGGGTGAGAGGGAACCCTGATGGTTCCCTCCAACCCAGGAGTCCCTGGAGTCCCGAGGGGATCGGCAAGGCAGGGCAGCGGGCCCTGGGAACCTGCTCTGTGCACAGGCCCAGCTCTCAGGAGCTGCAGGGACAACAGGGCGGCGGCGTGAGGGAAGAAGCCCCATCTCCCCAGGTGGCTCCCTTAGGGGCAGGGGTAGGGCTCTTTTTACCCAGCCTGTGACAGACACAGGGCTGACTTGGGGTCAGCAAGGAGGCTGGGAGAGGACCCCAACTGCTTCCTCAGGGGGAACACGGTGCCTAGTCCCACAGGGGCCTGTGTGTGGGAAGGTGGGGCACGGTCCCATTGGATAAGCTAATACTCATGGCAAACATGGCGCCAAGCTGGCGAGGGGAGTCTGAGGAGGGAGGATGGCCCCACCATCAACAGAAAACGGGAGGTGGAGCTAGAAGGAGGGGAGGGGGAGGGAGGGGAGGGTGGAGGGCAGGCTGGCCCATTTCTTTGGCTGGAGTGAGAGGGCTCGGTCCTGCGGCTGCCCGCTCCTCCTCCCTGCCTCCCTCCTGCGGCCCGTCAACGTGTGTGTAAAGAAAACGTGAAAAGGCAACAATAAATAAGTGGTGCCATCCCTCGGGCCATCTGTCCAGGGTGGCAGGGCGGATCAGTCACTCTTGGTGCTGTGAGCGGCGTCCAGGTTCACCACCTGTAACTCGGTGAGGTTGCTGCTGCTCCCAGCCTGCTGCCCGATCACAGCCATCTGGAGGGAAGGGGGTGTGTGAGGAAGAGGGGGCAGGGGCTGGCCAGGCAGTTCAAGCCCCCGCCCCGCTTGCCTGCCTGTCCACCACGGGCCTGACCGGGAAAACAGACAGGCCTCCCGCCTAGGGATCTTGGCTTTGACCAATGGGTAAATGGAATCCCCAGGGTCAAGATGAAGAAATGGCTGGCTGGCGGGCTGGCTGGGGTGAGGTGAAGGGTGCCCCCCCCCACACACACACCTACCTGGTGAAGCTGAACTGCAGAAACAGGGATCTGCACTGTCCCAGACGGCGCTGTCAGGAACACCTGAGGAACGCCACCTGCATGGGGAAACCACAGGAGATACTCAAATTGCTTGCTCAAGAGAAACTTCCAGATACTGCAGAAGTGGTGATAAATGCACAAGTGACCCGGTAAGTCTCAGATGCAAGTGCCCAAGGGCGAGCGTCCAAATGTGTCCATGTGTGCACGCGGACGTGAGTTTTCAAGTGTGCATGAGTACCCTAGTGGACAGCCATGGGTGTTGGAATATGTGTGCAAGCATCCGTGTGTGCGTGTGTAGGGCTATGTGTGGGCAGCCTAGTTTGTGTATGTGGTGTGCGAGTGTGGACATCTAGGTGTGTATGTGGGGGCCCATTTGAACATTGGGTGTATAAGGGAGGAAATGGTCCTCCTTCCTCAGCCGCACCCCACAACTCACCTTGCTCCTGGACCTGGCTGTGGGACACCTGCATGGTGGATGGCGCCTGGGGGAAGGCATTGAGCACGGTGAGGCTGCCATCAGCCAAGCCCGAGGTGGGTGCATACATCACTGCATGGGGGCTAGGGTACATCATGTGGCCGCCCACAGTTGTGGGCACAGATGACGTCATGATGGTGGCAGGCAATGTCACTGGCAAACACAGACACACATTAAGGAGGTTGGCCCTGGTCCCTACTGATATCCCCAATCCCACCTCCAGGAACTCCAGGGCTCTGGAGCCCTCATGCTATTGCCCAGGTCAGAAGCTTGACAAGACTCATTCCTCTGCTCCCTGTGTCATTGACTAAGAAAAGCCTTATTTTTTCTTTTTCTTTTCTTTTTTTTTATTTATTTGATAGAGAGATAGCACAAGTAGGCAGAGCGGCAGGCAGAGGGAAAGGGAGAAGCAGGCTCTCTGCTGAGCAGGGAGCCCGATGCGGGGCTCGATCCCAGGACCCTGGGATCATGACCTGAGCCGAAGGCAGCCGCTTAACTGACTGAGACACCCAGGCGCCCCAAGCCTTATTTTTTCTTGAACACAGGAGCACCGACCTTTAATTGTATCCTATCACGTTATACAATTCAATTTTCTATCTGCTGAATTCTTCATTCCAAGACCATAAGGCCCTGGGAGAAACAAGGATTGCAATGACTGACCCACTCTTAGGGAAACTCAGATGCTCCCCTTTCACTTTATTTTTTTTTTAAATACTCCCCTTTTAGGGGGCGCCATCATCCCATTTTTTAATTTGTTCTCACTTTTCCTCCCTCTTCCTAAACGCGTGGCTAACAAACTCATCTTTTAAACATCCAGGGTTAATGTGCATAAGGTCAACTGGGATCTTGTTAAAATGCAGATCTGGGGTAAGGCTTAAGAGTCTGCATTTCTATCAAGGGCGCCTGGGTGGCTCAGTTGGTTAAGCGACTGCCTTCGGCTCAGGTCATGATCCTGGAGTCCCGGGATCGAGTCCCGCATCGGGCTCCCTGCTCGGCGGGGAGTCTGCTTCTCCCTCTGACCCTCCCCCCTCTCAAGTACTCCCTCTCTCTCATTCTCTCTCTCTCAAATAAAAATAAATAAAATCTTTAAAAAAAAAAAGAGTCTGCATTTCTATCAAGCTCCCAGGTGATGCTGGTCCTCTGTCCATAGACCACATCTTGTGTAACAAGGCTGTCAAGAGCAAGAACTTAAAAGTAATTTTATTTTGGAAGTGTTTCATCGTTTCTGAAATGACTAGAATTATAGCTACTCAAAACTTAGGATGCCCTCCCACAAGGAGACAACTGCTCTATAAATCTTTCCCGGTAATTAAGCAAACAGGTGTCCTTGGGTAAGGAAATTCTCCTTTCTGGGCCCATAGCTTCTCACCTGAATGAGGAGAACGGTGGCTCCAATGGTCCCTAATTTCCTCCTGAAATCCAAAGCCCTACCGCAGGACGGGATTCCAAACCCAGCCACCCTCACCCGACTGTCCCATAAGGATTAAGATAAGGGTTAAGCCAAAAGCCTCCATCTCCGCATTAGGGAATTCTCTGACCTTGGTTACAGGAGGGGTACTGCAGGGTGGGGCAGGGAGGGGAGCGCTTCGGGCCATACCTGTCCCACTGGAGGAGGTCTGCGTGAGGTCTGTGCTGCTGTCACGAGAGGGAGACGCTTGCTGTGGGGCCTGGTGCACCTGAATGGCCTGCACTGGGACCTGCTGGGCCACTGCCCCACCTAGGAGACACAGAGACTTACTCATGGTCTGTCCTACCCGGCCACCATCTGCACCAAGCACCCCCAAACACCCCCAGGCCCAGGGTCTGGCACGCTGCTCCCCAGCTCCCATAGCTATCTTTCCTAGGGGCTAATGAGGCCTTTCATGGCCTGAATCTTGTCTCCAGGGGTTTCTGCGCTCTGCTCCTGCCCCTCCCCCCTCCTCCCACCCCAGGCCTTGCCTCTGCCTCCTTGGGTGACCTAGGAGCTGGCACTGAACCAACACGAACATGCCCCATCCCTCACTCAAGGTAGGGAGGTGGTGCAATGTCTACTGTCCCTGTGGCAGAGGGGGCACAGGGCTGGGCTGCTAGAAAAGGCCACAGGGTATGGTTGAAACTTATTGACAAGGATAGCAGGGGTCCCGGGGAGTGGGGAGGAAGGGCATGCCTGCCAGTGGGACTTTAAGAGGCTTCTTTCCGGCTCTGGCTGGCCCGTGTCCACCGTCCTTCTGAGCAAGGAAAGAGGTTCTCCTGGTACCAGCCCTCAATCCACTCGTGGCGTGCTCAGTTCGCCCCTTGTGACTCACCAGGCATGAGGGTGAAGCTGGTAGGCAGCTGCATGAGGCCCCCAGAGGAGACGGGGCCACTGCCCGCACTCTTCAGCACAGTCCCGTTGGCACTGCTGACAGCGCTGGGGCTGACGCTAGCAGACACTGGGGCCAGGTAGTTCGTGATGGGAAAGGAGGGGCCGCTGCTGACTTGCATGGTGGTAGAGGTGCTGGGTGCTGTTTGGATGGTGGAGGTGGTACCCGGCAGGTTGGTGACCGTGAACGCCTGTTTCAGTGTGTCCTACACCCAGAATAAAGACGCAGCAGTGAGCCTCTACCAGACCCTGCCCCTGCAGAAGCTTTGTATGGAGTGACAGCCCAGACTGGAACCGGTGGGCTTGGGTTCAAACCCCAGCTCTGCCATTTACCTGCTGTCTGACCCCTGCACAAGTTACTGAGCTGCTGAACTTCAGTTTCCTGTCCATAAAAGGAGAAGACTTAGCCCACAGGTGTTGTGAAGATTAATAGGTGAACATAAATAAAGTGCCTGACACCTAAAAGGAGCAGTAAGCTTTTGCTGCTCTTATGATGATGATGATGTCATCTTGATAAGTCCCTGAATTCTCTGCCCCAGTGGACTATGGTAATCACCCTGGCTGGGGAATCAAGCACCGGGGTCTATTCCCAGCTCTGGCAATGACCATCTGTGTGATCCCGGGGAAATCACCTTCCTCTTTCTGAGCCTCAGTTTTCCTGGTCTATAAACATGAGGGGGCTGAGCTACTATGTCCTCTTTAAAAACGTCTTTTCCGGCTCTGATTTGCCAGGCTTCTGAGATAGGGACGAAGAGTTTTTCAGGGAACTTAGGGTTTCAGAGAGATCTTGGGTGTTTGGCAACTAAGTACTCATGCCAAATACTTAAGATTTAAACTACCAAAGGAATGATTCCTCCAGCAAAATTCCCTGGGAATAAATGAGCCCTACTGCTTAAAAGAGTTTGCAACTACATAGGATATGCCGGCAAGGTGGGGGGGCGGCACCTGGAGCACTGACTCTCCCCTCGGGGAGCCTTTGTTCTTTACAAGGGGAAGGAGGAAGCCATGAGCTGAGAACCAAGCCCAGAGAACTGAGGGGGTTCAAATACTGGGGGTGGGTCACCGCGGGATGTTTGCTAGGCAGCCGAGCTTGAGGCCCCTGATTGGCGAAGGCGTTGCCAAGGCAAACCGTGCCGCTTCTTCTGACTGGCCAGTTAGTGAAGGACCACCCGGAAGGTGGAGCTCCCCAGAGAAGCAACGGAGGAAGCCCCGCCCCCTCTCCTTACCGGGAAAAGGAAGGGGGAGGCGTAACTAGGGCCGGCATCCCTAGCAGCCGCAAATACACTCCCTAAACGTGCCCAGGCCCGGACATCCTGAAGAGGTAGGCGGCTGGCTGGTTAGGTAGTCTCCAGCCCAGTCAACCAGCCCGCCTGCCGACAGTGCTGGGTTCCCAGGACCCTGGAGCCCACGAGTGCTTCCTACTCCCTGGCAACCCAGCCTGCCGCGAGGGCAGGGCTAAGCTACGCCCCCGCCCCCAGCAGGGAGACAGCTGGCGGGAGGAATGCAAGGGCCCTGCCAGGCGGGCGGGCTGCAGGCGGGAGGCCGGCCTGGAGCCGGAGCCGGCCTTATAAGGGCACGGAGGCCGCCCGCTTATCTAGGGGGCCGGCCTCCTGTCAGGATGGCGAGGATGGACACCTGTCCCCTAGGATGAGGGGCACTAAGCCGGCTCCGTTCCACATCAGTGGGCACCTATCCTGAGTGAGCGAGAGAGAGGCACCCACCCCCTCCCCTCTCTGCTGGTGAAGTCCCTCCCCTTCCTTCCCCTCAGATAGGCGACCCAAACACACCTTGGTCTCCCCACTGCTGTCGGACTCCGACACCTGGTAGGTGAGGTCTGTTTCTTCAAAGCCCGTGGCACTCATTCTCTGGTCTGTGGTGGGGTCTGAGCGAGGTGGAGAGTCTGGCGAGTTGAGGCAGGTCTGAATCAGTGCCTTGCCAGTCTCACTGGTGATCATGGGCTGCAGTTTGCGGGTGGCAAAGGTATACACATGGCCTGTTTCACTGGCCACCAGCAACAGCACCTGTGTCCCTGTCAGCGTGGACAGCTCATAGGCCTGGGGGTAGGGGGGGGAGGAGATGGGTAGGTCAGCCAAACTTTTTCTCTCTACCTTCCTAGGGAAGTAGGGAAGAGAGGAAACACAGCGATCTCAAGCCCCTGCCGCACCCCTCCCCCCCATCAAAATATCTGAAGAAGAGCTGGAGAGCAGAAAAACTACCCATGCTCCTCCTTTGAGGAGCAGCCACTGACCTGCAGATAGCCCAAGCAAACAGTCACAGCCCCCTAGTGACAGAATGTATAACCTCAGGGGATACGGAGGTGCCAGGAGCCTCAGAGAGAGGGCTCCCACCCACCCACTCTTCACTGTCATAGGAACCAGACAGAATAAAGTTGCTATCTCACTGGAAGTCCCATAAGACATTAAGGTTAAGGGGGTCACGTAAGTTCTAAACTGTCCCATGTTTCTTCCCAGAAACTGCACAGGTCCTAACCTGTTGCCATTTTGTCCTTATGCCCTATAACACTGTGCTACCAGCTTTTTCCTTTCTTTGTCTTGATGCAAAAGGGTCTGGAGTGATGGGAGATGGGGGCTAGAGTAGCAGCTACTACCCTGCCATGACCCCAGGGAGGGGACCTTCAAGGGTGGCCTCACAGATGGCCTCCTTACTCCCAAAGAAGTTCCACAACCCACCTCGGAAGCAGCTCTGGTTTTTATATGGGACAGAAATAAACACCAGCCCATGTCCCCAGGGTTTTAGCTTCTTGTTCATCTGCTTCCATCCCTTCCTATATCTTCTACACCTCATGACGGCCCCTTTCCTCACCCCTTTTCACTGGATAGCTGGCTCGAAGAGGAAGAATTTCTAGGTACCTCTACAAACCTCCCTGCCTTCCCCCAAACTCCATGCACAGATTCTCTCTGGGGCTGGAAATCCCACTTGTCCCAAAGGCAGATGGTCCTGAAGGTTGTCCTGCAGGGAGTGCACCAGTTTCCAGTGGATGCAAGGGAAGACACATGGCCATCGTGGGACTCAGTCCCTGCTGCTCAGGGCAGCATCAGTTCTCCTGCCCTGCTCCCTTACCTGGGGCTCTTGAGCCCCCATTCGGCCATCAGCCCTGCCTGTCCTTCCAGCCAGCACTACTCTTGTGGTGCCCACCTTCCTCCCACACATGCTGGCTCATTGTTGTTATAGAGCTCTAGCCTCTTCACCTCCATACCTTCCCTTCGACTCGTGCTTTTCCGGCACCTTCCCCGGGACACCAGAAGGCACTGGATCTAGTGACCCCCGCGTCTCATTAACCACCTCCCGAGCAGCCTCCCATTACCACTCTTCACCCCTTCACTCCGACAAGGGCCCTGTTCCTCTCTCGCGCCCGTCACTCCCACCTCGGCGCCTTTCCCCTCTTCTCTGGACGTCCCCGGCATCTCCCCTCTCCCCACATTTCCCCGGCGGCCCCTCCCCTTTCGCCCTCCCGGGGTAACAGCCATCCCCTCCCACACACCTCCTGCGGACTCGCCGCCTCTCACCTCCGCCTCGGCTCTGTCTTCCTCCCGGGCTCCCCTTGCGTGTCCCCACCCTCCCGGTCCCCCGTGGCCGGCCAGCCTCCGGGCCCGGTACCTTCTTCATGATGCCCGTCTTCCTCTTGCTGAAGGTCGTGTAGCGCCGCAGTTTGTTGTCGATGAACTCCATCTTGATCTTCACGCGGCCCCGAGTCTTCTTACCCGGCTTGGCCCCGCTTACCGCGCCACTCACCGGCCCATAGCCTCCGGTGGCCGCCGCCGCCGCCTCGGGCCCACCGACGAGCTCCATCTCGCTCAGGCTCCGCTTCAGGCCGCGCCGCTCGGCGCCCAGCTCCTCCTCTTCGCCCGACTCCGAGTCGCCCTCGCTGCCGCTGTAGACTAGGGCCCCCGCGGTGGGCGCCGGGGTGGTTGTCGCTGCTGCTGCAGCCTCCCGCTCGAGGCGGCCCGGCCCGAGCCCCGCGCCGTTCCCGGGAACCCGGCCCCCGTTAGCCCCGCGAGTCCCGCCGCCGCCGCCACCTCCCGGCCGCCCCGTCGGGGTCCGGTTCAGGCTGCCCCCCAGGGCCGAGCCCCGGCCCAGCGCCGCCGCGGCCCCAGCTTGGCTCGGTAACATGGCGCTCAGTGCAGGAGGGCGGACGGGCAGTCAGCGAGGAATCGGAGCCGCCGCCGCCGCCGCCATCGGCTTCCCGGCTCAACCCGGCACTCCCGCTGCTGCTAGAGCCGCTATCGCTGCCGCCGCCGCTGCGAACCCGGGGCCCCTGCACGCCCGGGCCGACCTGGGCCCTCACTTTCTTGCCCCTGTGGCCCGGGTTGCCCCAGGCCGCGCGGAGCGCCCCCTGTCCGTATGCTAGGGCGGCGCGCCCGGCGGCCGTCAGCGTCCCCCGGGGGGCAGGGGCTGCTGGCCGCGGCCGAGACGGCGGGTGGAGGGGGCCGGGACCACGCGCTGGCAGCGGAGGGATCCCCCGACCCTTCCCCCCATATAAAGAGATACAATGTTTCCTTTTATGGCGAGGCCGCTCCTTATATGGTGAGCCCCTGCGCCCCCGCCGCATTGGTCCGCGGTTCCGGCACCTCCGCTTCCCATTGGCCCACAGGGAGCTCTTATTTGCATAGACATACCGAACTCGCTGCTGTCATCCCGCGTCAGACGGCGACTCCGAAAGGGGAGGAGCCGAGGCCTCTTAAAGGAACAGGAGAGGAGGTACGACTCCGCCCCCCTGACCAGAGAATGGTGGAGTTGGGAGGGACCTGAGGAGAGGAAGCCTGGGAGTGGACCCGAACGCGGTCCTGCGGCGGAATGGAAGCAGCACTGGGAACCCGGCTCTGGAAGGGCTGGAAGCAAACGCTAGAGCAGTCCCTGAGTGGATTGTGCGGGTTGCAGTAAATGATATAATACAGCCCAAATTCCAAGGGGGTGCAGGGATTGGAGCACTTCCCCACGCCTTCTTGAGGGAGGCAGATTTACTGGCTGCACAGAAGAGGCTTGGGTCCCCGGTGTCCAGACTCGTCGCTTCCCCGCCGCTCGGCTCCAACCCTTCCCCTCCCCCCGACTTCCTTTCCCTTTCCCTCTCTTTTCAAGGCGACGACACTTTCCCACCAGGCCGGCTCCCCGGTCCTCATTCATCATCCTCTAAACTGCAGGGATCTTTGGCAGACGGACATCTGGAAAAGACCGAGGGAGACAGTCGGCCTCCCGGTCCCCGAAGGGGGCAGGGAGACGAGATGAAGATCAGTGAAGACTTCCAGCTGCGGGCTCGGCTGGAGGAGGGGGTGGTCCCGAGGATAAAGCCCACCCCACCGCCTGTGCAAAAGCCTGGGAAAAAGTAGAACCAGGCAGAAAGTTTCAGCAAGTAAGCAAGCCAGCCAGCGCAGCGCGTACACACACACACACACACACACACACACACACACACACACACCCCACTTCTGTGGATAACCCACGGTCGGGGCGGGGGGCTGGGGAGGAGTTAGAACTGGAGCGGGGTAAAGCCCAGGTTCAATGTGTGGGTGGCGGTTTCAGCTCCAAAGCCGTGAAAATAGCCTGGGCTTTGCTGTTACAGAAATTTTTCAAATCTGGAATCAGCCTTTTTCTAGCCCTGTGCCAGGAAACAAGTATTCGACCTCTCCAAATCCCATCATATTCCTCATTGTTGGTACCCATCCCATGTTGCGATCTTAATGCAGATGAAAGGAGATAACGGCTAAAGCACAGAGTAAGTGGTCAGTGAATAGTTAATAGAAGCTACTGGGGTAATAACCTCATCCCTGGGATAAACATCGGGTTGCCTTTAAGGGGATGGGAGAATGATGATTCCTGCCTTAAAAGTTTTTGTGAAGGGGCGCCTGGGTGGCTCAGTTGGTTAAGCGACTGCCTTCGGCTCAGGTCATGATCCTGGAGTCTCGGGATCGAGTCCCGCATCGGGCTCCTTGCTCAGCAGGGAGTCTGCTTCTCCCTCTGACCCTCCCCCCTCTCACGTGCTTGCTCTCTCTCATTCTCTCTCTCTCAAATAAATAAATAAAATCTTTAAAAAAAAAAGTTTTTGTGAAGATTAAAGCAGTTGGTTGTGACCCATTAGTGGTAGTGGTAATGAAATGAATTTAGTGTACTGCAATGAGCATTTAAAATAATAAATTAATGAGTATTACAAAACACAAGGGCAAATATTTTTGCATAAAACTTTTGTTTGCATATGTTTAGGTTTAATCATATAAAATGGCCATTTTATAGGTCAAGAGGGTAGCATATTGTCGATTTTGTATGGCTCAATGTGCATACCGGATAACAATGTGAATTGCATTTCCTACTGAGTCATAGTCCAAGGACTTTGAGAAATACGGAAACAAGGTATGTTCAAGTGATTTGTGAGAACTAATGTGTGTATATATAGGCTCATCAAACCCCTAACTACAGGAATTAAGAGCCCTACTCTTCCCCATTTCCCAGTAGTGTCAGAGGGTTTTTTTCCTTTTCCTAATTTACATAACAGGTAGTTTAACATATGGAATGTGTTAGCTCAAGAGGAAGAACAGGTCAAATACATAAATAGGTTCCAGAAGAGCTTTAGGGGCCACAAATGGTGCTTGGGACTGTGATCTGTCTGAGCAGTGCAGTCTTAACAACCACAGCCCTGGGCTGATTCCTGCTTAACTTCTAAAGACTTTTGAGACCCCTAATTTAGACACATGCAGGGTTGACAAGCCTTAGCAGGGGCACTCCAGAGGACAACTACTGTCTACCACATGCACTGGACATGGTGTGTGGAATGAACACAGTTCTCAGTTCCCTTCAAATAGATCGATCTCTCCCATTTCACCCAATCCCTGGGCCACTGCACACCAGCATTAGTGCCCCAGCTCCTTTGCCTGCTTGGGATGGCTTCATTTTCACAATCCTTTGCCACCACGGGGAGAGGGGGGAGACACACTACAGCCACATCAGACTGGATTTACTGCAGGCTCAGGAGCCAAAACTGTCCATATGAATAAAGGCAAAATCAAAAACTGGCTCACAGATGTGTTTTATTCGAGCCATACAGTATTTTGAAATCAGAAGATTTTACATAAAAGTCTGGATTCTCTTGACACGTTAAGAGTTTTTAGCAACTCTGGGTCTTGTACCCACAAGAGCACTGTAGCCTGGAGCTGAACTGAGGCTTCTGCTCTCAGGTTCACTATAGGCTCCACACAGCTCACTGAGCTCAGATAAGTGCCCGGCCTGGCCTCTCTGGAATGTGAGTTTGCTGCTTCTCAGATAAGGCCTGTCTCACAGTAGCCCCCTGGAAGATGGGAGCTCATGTCCACCCCAGACCATGAAGGACCTCCAGAGGGGCATCAGAATTCCAGCCAGATGCCCCAGATACCACACCATTCCCACCTTGACCTTTCTTTCTTTCTCTGGATTTTTATCACCCAAGTTATACCAGAACAAAAATTAAGGATTGCTTTAAAAAATGACCATCACAAAAAAAAAAAAAAAAGAAAACCAAAAACTACCACTCTAAAAAGTATTTGCATTTGGAATTAACCTTTACACAAGGACTCTTTGTGGAGAAGAGATCTCAACGGTGATGGCAGCATTAGAGAGAATAGAAAAGAGGTCGTTGAGTCAGTGTGCCCAGGAAAAGTCTGGAAAGCCACACTCCAGACACTACTAGTGCTTCCCACTGGAGAGTAAAGTTGGAGAGAGAGGAGTGGGTTTTTTTGCTTTATACAAGTGTGTACCATTTGACTTCTTCCATGATCATTACTATTTTTTATGTATTTTTTTCTCTTAAAATTAAGCAAGGATAGAAACAGGGTAGAGGTAGAATAAATGGATCTTAATGACGGACGGCACAGGGAAGGGGGTTCACAGAGAGGAGGGCTCACGATGGATGGAGTAAGGGTGACTATCACCCCCAAATCGGTACCACTGATAGAAAAAGAGGACCTGGCTGGAGAAGCAGGGCTGTGAGAGAGAGTTCAGTGAGGACCCCGGGAAGCAGGCAGTGGGAAATGTCCTGTAGGAAATGGGGAGTGCGTGTCTGCAGCTTGAGGCAGAAGCTAGAATCGGAGCTAATGCTCTGGGGAACTATACACACCGAAGGGCCAATTAAAGTCACATGAGGCGAGATGAGATTGCTGAGGGTGAGCACATGGGGAGAGCAAATCCAAGGAGAGGATCCAGAACAGCTGGCTCTGGGGCAGGCAGGCAGAAGGTGGAGATGGTGTACCATCACCAAAGGCAAGAGAGGAGAGTCTGAAAAGGCAGATGTGACGAGCAGTGTAGCCTTGGCCTAGTGGTTAAGGAAGACCAGGAGTGGGAGGAGGGTTACTGCTTGACCCTCTAGAGTAGCACCTTCCTAGTACTTCTGAGCACAACCCACAGTAGGAACTCATTTTACATCACAGCTTATGGTGAATTCGATCGCTGCCCCCAATTCTTCACACCCTGTGGGTGGAATTAGACTTCCAAATCCTTTGCCACGTGACTCTGCAGTGCCTCCTACTGGTGTTGATGTTGGGTTTCAACATGTGACCTGCTTTGGATGAGAAAACATTAACAGACTCATGGTTATATATGTCCATGTGGGATCTGGCGTGACCCCTTCTGTTACTGCCCCTGCAGGAGAGCGTGCTCTGGGGCCTGCAGAGTAGACCCAGACTAGACCTATAGCCCGGAGCCAAACCCAGCTCAACTCTGCCAGGTCCGGCCACCATCAGCTGAACCTCACCAACCTGCAGATCCACGAATGACAAAACTAAATTGTTTCAAGAACTTAGATTTGGGGCTTATTATGCAGGGCTCGATCCCAGGACCCCAGGAACATGACCTGAGCTGAAGGCAGACGCTTAACCAACTGAGCCACCCAGGCGCCCCTGTTTCATTCTTTTTTGAATACTGGCTGCAACCCACACTCTGAAAAGCAATGTTCTAGAAAAATTGTTCTTGGGTTTTTTTTCACCCCAACACATCTGAGGGATAGAACACACTGTGTATCAACAAGTAAGTGGCTCGCTTACTAGCTGTGCGACCTTGGGGACACTACCTGACCACCCTGAGCTTCAGTTTCCTTATCAGAGAAATGGGAACAAGAATATCTGGCTTTAGAGTAGTTACAGAGATTAAATGAGATAATGCATGTTAAGTGCTGAGCAAAGTCATTGGCATAAAGCACGTATCCAATAATTATTAGCTGTTATTTCCATTACTGAGAAGTGTGGTGAGTAACAGAAGGAACCGGAGCAATTTCAGAGTTAAGACTGAGTTATGGATTACTCTTTCTTGGATGGGAAACCAGGCTGACGCTCCTGGAATAAGGCAGAGTGTGACTGATGACAGCAGGTCTAACTAAGAAAGGGCTGAGAATCAAACCAGTTGACTGCCCCCAACAAGGGCATCGGTGGGGCATCGCGTACCACCTCTCTGCTTGGTTCTACCTGCTCTATCTCCCTGCGAGAGTCCTACAGGGATTCAGACACCCGAATCCGTCATTAACTTCTTCTCCAATCCTACTCTAACTTGCCCCCCTCCCTGCCTTCTACCTCCCCGCCCCCCCAGCATGAGGATTAAGCCAGCCAGCAAAGAATAAGTAGTTGACAGTCAGAGAGCAACACAGGGTCACACAGACAAGAGGTGGTCTTGCGTCCTCTGAGCCCATATTCTCAACTGCTCCCCGAACTGGAGAGAAAGGCCAGTGTCTACTTGTTATTCCCATCCAAACACTGCTAGATTTCATGATGGCACATGGACACTTCTGATAAGTGAGGGATGAAGGGACACTATGCATGGACAAGGGGAGGGAATGAGCATCAGAAAGCAGGTTGTAAAAAAGGCTTCTTTATTGAGAGCAGCGAGTGTTAAAAAAAAACAAAACAAAACAAACGAACAAACAACAACAATAAAGGTGTGAGGCAGGGGTGGCCCACCCTCCCCACCTTCTCCAGGGTCCACCCCTCCCTCCCATGCCCCCCACCCCACGCTGCAAGTACATACAAAAGCCGCCCATGGTGCATACAAAAAGGGCGGGTTATATAGTGTCAAAAGCTCCTGAAAACTCCTTCATCTGCCAGGCACTTAGGATGAGGAAAGGAGAGAAGGGTGGGGAGGAGGCATGGGTCTGGGTCAGCGTGCACAAGTCCATGGGGTGAGGATTCACTGGCGCATCCTCCGTAATCCTGGTGCAGACCCCAAGGTGGGCCCAGGGACCAGAACTATCCAGGAACTTGAGTATTATTAAGGAACTCCCCTCAGACCCAGCTCATCTCCAGCTTAGCCCTCCCTAGGCCAACTTGGCAAGTGAGTGGCAGAACTGGACCTGGTCAATGGGAGGAGACCCAGGTCAGATATTGGGGTTACCTGAGGCACCCACACTGTCCCTGATGGGGGAAGGGGTGGCAGAGAATGCTGCCCAGCTCAAGGCCCTAGTCACTTAGTCTGAGTCTGAATCAGCCTGCCCAAGGGCTGAGGATGGGGAAGAGGAGGAAAGCCCAGGCCCTGCCCAGACCTAAATAGTGCCTGTGTTCCCAGGGCAGGGCCCCTAGGGCCAAGGAGGAAAGGGATCTTGCCCATCATGCTATGGGCGCCCCTGAAGAAGTCCTCCCCTGCCCACGCCATCCTGAGGCACAGCCTGCCTGGGCTCCTTCCTCACGGCTTGCTGTCTGCGGGGTTGTCTCCCAAGGTATTGGCGATCTCGCTGAAGGAAGGCCGGTCCTTGGGGCTGAGGGCCCAGCAGCGTTGCATCAGCCGGTACAGCTTGGAAGGGCAGCCCTCAGGCTGTGGGAGTCTAGCCTTCCCAGCCTGCAAATCTGCAGGAAAGATGGTGGATGGAGCGTTAGTCAAAACATTTCACCACCTGTCCAACTCTGTAGTTCCCCAAGCAGCCACGGGAGGGCGATTCGGGGTGAGGGGCGAGGGCCAGTGAGTGGTGGGAGGGCACCGACTCAAGGGGCATATGGGAAGTATCCTGCAATCACAGGATGACTCCCATGACCCTGGCCCCAGCTCTCTTTGGCTGGTGAGGGCAGGGTCCACAGGAGGCAGCCAATGCATGAGGACCGAAGCGGGATCAATGGGTAGGCATCAGAGTGGCTGGACTGGGCATTGGGGTCAAGGACTATTTACCAACCAGTATAAAAGTATTAATTAGTATTTCAGCTGGAGTAGCCATATCTGTACATCTGCTAACAGCAGCCCTGGGAAGTGAGGCGGGCTTCGTGGGGCCCAGGACCCTGAGCAGACCCTGCACCTGGAGAACATCTAGAACCGTCCTTTGGAAACACAAAGTGCCTACCTGCCAGCACTTCATCATCTGCCTGTCCACCATGGGGCATCTCTCCGTGGGTGAACACTTCCCACATCAGCACACCAAAGGCCCAAACGTCAGACTTGGTGGAGAAATCGCCCTCCAGGATGGCCTCGGGGGACATCCAGCGCAGCGGTACCCAGGCCTGGCGGAAGTGGTAGTACTCACTGCAGGAGAGAAGCACACACAGGCATGGGGCGGGGCCTCCATGCCTCACAGGGTGCAATGGGGTACATGGCCTGGGATCCCCTACCTCAACCCAGGTCTGGCTCTCATACCCAGGCTAGAACCCAACTTTTCTCCATCAAGGCACTCAGAGAAAACTGGTAGCATTTATGCTGAGCACGGGGGTACGTTGGATGAAAATCTGGAGACATCCATGTGGGGTCTGATGGTTAAAAATTCCATTAAGAATCAAAATTTATTTGGGTGGCTCAGTCGGTTAAGCGTCTGCCTTCGGCTCAGGTCATGATCCCAGGGTCCTGGGATTGAGCCCCGCGTCGGGCTCCCTGCTCAGCGGGCAGCCTGCTTCTCTCCCCCTCTGCCTGGGTGTTCTCCCCCTCTCTCAAGTAAATAAATAAAATCTTTTTTCTTTTTATGATTTTATTTATTTATTTGACAGAGAGGGACACAGCGAGAGAGGGAACACAAGCAGGGCCCCAGGCGCCCCTGAATAAATAAAATCTTAAAAAAAAGAATCAAAATTTGGCTCAATGTTAGTAGATTTAAAAGCTAACAATCATATATATTTTTCTGTTTAAAACAAAATGTAAAAAACGAGAACACATTAAGTGGAAAGAAAACTTAAAGAGCTTGACTGGCGATAAACCGATTACGACTAAAGCAACAGCCAGACAAGAGCTGTGGTGACTCAGAGCCGGGGTGACTCGCAGGGAAGTCCCCGGGAGGCCGTGTGGTGTGTGCAGGCGTTCCAGAGCGATCTCTGGCCATGGCTGCTGAGCTTGAAGTCTTGGGCTTCAAGACGGCGATTACCGAATTCAGCAAGTTGCGGAGGGAACCATATGAATAGTTAAATTACACATAAACTGTTATAAAGTTTGACTAGTTATTTTTAAAAAAAGGTTAATGTTCTGCCCCCAGAGAAAATTTATAAGCGTCAGGGCCCACTGGCTAGGAAGGCTGCTGCCCCTATGGAGGAAGGGTGGGGAGGCTCTCTCCCCTCCAAGCCCTCCAGCTTTGGGCCAAGCAGACTCGAAGCCCTTCCCCACACACCCCCGAGCTCCATCCGCCTTCTACCCCCTCGCCACACCCGACCGACGCCCTTCTACCTGTTGTACACGTCCTTGCTGAGCCCCAGGGCCGACACCTTCACCTGTCTCTGGGCGCTGACCAGGCAGTTTCGAGTGGCCAGGTCCTTGTGCACAAAGCGGTTGTTGGACAGGTGCTCCATACCCAGGGCCACCTGGGTGCACAGTGCCACCTGCAGCGAGAAAGGGGCCTGTCAGAGCAGCCCAGGACTAGAGATCAAGACGACCGTCCTCGCACAACCCTCGGTGAGGTCTCGGTGCCATCAGTGGGATGCACAGGAAACCCCAAAGCAAAGACACAACAGCCTCGCTTTCCTACTCTGTAAAATGCAGATACTAACAGCACCTGTCTCGCTGGCTTGTTAGAAGAACGGAGGTAAAATGAAATTAAGCTCTTGGAACCCCTCTGACACGCAGCAGGTGTTAGATTAGGTAAATGGCACGGGGGCAGGGAGAACACATAGTAACCCCTTGTTGGGTGAAAAATAACTGGGCAGGGGGCGCCTGGGGGGTTCAGTTGGTCAAGCGACTGACTCTTGGTTTCGGCTCAGGTCATGATCTCAGAGCTCCATGTCCAGCCCTGCTTTGGGCTCAGCTCAAAAGGGAGTCTGCTTGAAATTCTCTCTCTCCCTCTCCCTCTGCCTCTCTCCTCAATGCTCACACACACACTCTCTCTCTAAAATAAATAAATCTTTTTTAAAAAGAGAGAAAAGAAAAAAAGAAAAATAACTGGGCAGTAATCATAGCTTACATGTTTATTGGTTGTTCCTTTTTTACATCAAAATTATGAATTTTCTTCTAGTTGTGTTTAAAAAAAACAACAAAACGTGTGTGTGTGTGTGCGCGCATGTGTGCGTGTGTGGGAATGTACAAACACACGTGACTGGCTGCCTCCAAGCAGAGGAACTGGGGACTACAGAGTAGAAAAGTAGGGAAACAGGATGCCCGGGTGGCTCAGTTGCTTAAGCGACTGCCTTCGGCTCAGGTCATGATCCTGGAGTCCCTGGATCGAGTCCCACATCGGGCTCCCTGCTCGGCGGAGAGTCTGCTTCTCCCTCTGACCCTAACCCCTCTCATGTGCTCTCTCTCTCTTTCTGTCTCAAATAAATAAATAAAATCTTTAAAAAAAAAAATGTTGAGCCATGTGTATGATGTCACCTATAATACATTACGTAACACGTTAGATGGAATTACGATTAAGTTATATTAACATTTTCAAAGTATGTATCAATGCACTGAACAAATATTGAGCATCTAATGCACACTGTATACCACTGGATGCCGGTGGAATATAGCAGGCATGGTAGGACAGGGTTCTCAGCAAGAGGGTAGTCTAGAGGGGGGATGAGAACCATATCCGCAGAGGGTTGCCACCAGCAGGGAGAAGATGGCCCACGCCACACAGGGAAAAGCAGAAGGCCACAAGAGTGGTTGTAAAAATCCATGGCCCCTCTGTCGCCTTATAGACAAACCTTGGGAACAACCACTGGGGATGTGTGTGATCTGAAGCATTTCCTTGTATATAAAAACAAAGCAAACAAATGAAAACAGGTCCCTAGAGAAGATTATTTAACAAGTCACTGGCCAGCTGTGTGTTTCTCCTGGCATACAGGATCACTCTCAGGATCCATAAGGGAGAAGTCACCTCCCACCTAATGAAATCATGGAGAGGTGAAGATGAGAATGTGGCCAGTAACCGATGTCAGCAAGGAAATAATAATCAAGGCCCCGTGATATCATTTTACATATATCCGATTGTGAGGGGCGCCTGGGTGGCTCAGTTGGTTAAGCGACTGCCTTCGGCTCAGGTCATGATCCTGGAGTCCCGGGATCGAGTCCCGCATCGGGCTCCCTGCTCGGCGGGGAGTCTGCTTCTCCCTCTGACCCTCCTCCCTCTCATGCTCTCTGTCTCTCATTCTCTCTGTCTCAAATTAAAAAAAAAAAAAAAAAATCTTTACATATATCCGATTGTGAAAGGTCTAAAGGCTGCTGCCAATTTATCTCAGGTGGTTCAGGAAAAAAAATGCATGAAACTAATATCCATGTATCAATGGAGAGAAAATGATAAAGTCAATGGGGCAAAATGCAAACAATTGAATCTCTTAATAAATGGTTTGTAGGAATTCCTTGAACTATTCTTAAACTCTTTTAAGCTTGAAACATCAAAATAAAACTTAACCAAACACACACCCACACTCACACACACCCACAAATGGCCAATAAACACATTAAAAAATAACACTAAGTAAAAGTCCATGTGTGGACCAATAATGACAGTAGCTCATAGGTTAACCAAAGATTATGGTCCCGGCGCCTGGGTGGCTCAGTCAGTTGAGCGTCTGCCTTTGGCTCCAGTCACGATCTCAGGGTCCTGGGATCGAACCTCGAGTCAGGCTCCCTGTTCAGTGGGGAGTCTGCTTCTCTCTCTCTCTCTCTCTCCCCCTCCACCCCGCTCGTTTTTTCTCTCTCCCAAATAAATGAAAATCTTAAAAACAAAAAAGAGCTACAAAGATTATGGTCAATCTTTTTTTTTTTTTTAAGATTTTATTTGTTTATTTGAGAGTGAGCACAGAAGCAGGGGGAGTGGTAGGCAGAGGGAGAAGCAGGCTCCCCGCTGAGCAGGGAGCCCAATGTGGGACTCGATCCCAGGACCCTGGGATCATGACCTGAGCCGAAGGCAGATGCTTAAACGACTGAGCCACCCAGGCGTCCTGGTCAATCTGCTTCTATGCTCCTGAAGTTAAAAAACGCAAACAAGTGGATGGGAGTGGTAGGGGGGCTGATGCAAGACCACCCTATCAGAGAGAAGAGCACAGGAACGTGTTGAGTATCTGCTGTGTGCCGAGCCCTGAGCAAGGCTGGCTGCCTCGCCTGCTTGCACTCTGTAGGGTGGGGGCCATCCTCAGCTTTACCCACAGTCCCATGCAAGGCTCTGTACCCCCCAATGCCAGAGCCTAGCTCTTTCCTCAATGCAGCAGCTACCCCTCCTGGGTCATATCGCGTGATGTGGGCACAGGAAGGGCTGTCTGCTCATCAGCAAGCCCGGGGGTGGGGTGCTAGCTACAGACGGACCCTTTAGCATCCCTGGCTGGCTCTGAGCCGCTTCACTGGCCTAGCTCCCAGGGTCACGGAAAGGCCGGCAGAGGAGCCAAGCCCGCACACCAAGGTGGGGGTCACTCCAAAGAGAGATCTCAATCTGTGTGCACTGGCCAGTGACATCCCTGTGGACGCCCCTGCCTCCACTGGTGGTTTGCTAACTGTGGTCACAACCTATTAGTATGTCATGAAACCAATTCAGTCATCTTAGCTAGCAATAAAAACTCTTACATGGAATAGAAAATATCAGAGTACATAATACTTAGTAAGGGCAAATATCATTCATAAAACTGTTTTCATTAAAATATATATATATTTCATTGAAAAAATACATATATATACACGCATGTGATGGCTTTTGATACAAAATGTTTTTTTGCAACTGGGTCTCAGTCAAGAAAAGTTTTTAAAATAATGGGCTACATCCAGATGGCCAATAGACACATGAGAAGATGCTCAACATCACGGACCATCAAGGAAATGCAAATCAAAACCACAGTGAGATATCAGCTCATACCAGTCAGAATGGCTCATATCAAAAAGACAAGAAATAACAAATGTTGGCAAGAGCATGGAGAAAAAGGAACTCTCGTGCACTGGTGGTGGGAATGTAAACTGGTGCAGCCATTCTGGAAAACAGTATGGAGGTTCCTCAAAAACCTGAAAATAGGGGCGCCTGGCTGGCTCAGCTGGTAGAGCGTGAGACTCTTGATCTCGGGCTCATGAGTTTGAGTCCTGCATTGGGTGTAGAGATTACTTAAATAAGTTTTTAAAAATTTCCTTTTTAGGGCGCCTGGGTGGCTCAGATGGTTAAGCGTCTGCCTTCGGCTCAGGTGATGATCCCAGGGTCCTGGGATCGAGTCCCACATCGGGCTCCCGGCTCAGCGGGGAGCCTGCTTCTCCCTCTGACCCGCTCCCCTCTCATGCTGTTTCTCGCTCGCTCTCTAAAAAATAAATTTAAAAATCTTTAAAAAAAAAAAAATTTCCTTTTTAATTTAAAAATTTTAAAAGTCATACATAAGAAATGGTTTGGGGAAAAAGCAAATTGAATGCAGAACATGTTAAAAAGTTACATTAAAACTCTACTTTAACATCAGAAAAAAAATTAAACAATGGTCTAAACCCATGTTGTTCAAAACAGTAGCCCCTCGCCCTGCGTGACTCCTTAAGTGAATTAAAACTTAATAAAATTAAAAATTCAGTTCCTCAGTAGCTCTAGCCACATTCTAAATGCTCAGCAGCCACATGAGGCTAGTGACTACCACCCTGGACAGCAGCAGCTATAAAATATTTCCATCGTGGCCAGAAATTCTCTAGAACCGCTGATCCAAGCCACCACCACACAGGACCTATCTACATACCCAACATCTTGGCTGACACTGCATATGCCGAGGTGCCAAACAAAGGACACCATCGGGAATTGGGAAAGGATCTCATCTTCTTGGTGTATTTTCCTTATCTTAAGTGAAGACACAAAATCTCCAGACAGCTTCCAACCAAACATGTAAAATCAGCGATGAGGGTTTAAGAAGAGGTCAGGTGAACAGGTCCACCAGGATGACGGATTCCCCCTGGGTACAGAACCCACCGCCTCCCCCCCCGCCCCCCGCCGCCACCGTGTCTCCACGGAAAAGTAGAGGCCACCACACTCCCCAAATCGCCCACAGACTGCCATCCTCAGAATGCCCCACATGCCAATGGTGGTCAAAGGGCCAGATGACCACGGAAGTGGTCATATCATGAACAGATGGACTCTACTTCAGGCTTCAAAACTGCAGGGCACTGTCCAGCCTTGGCAGGTTATCTGTAAGGGACAAAGCCTTCTGCAATGTGCCCTCACTGGACTTGCCATTCCCCTCAGCCTGCTCTCTCTGTTCTGGCTCATTAGCTCAACAGTCCGCTGCTAGTCAAGGGAAACAGAAGAGAGTGGACTTGGCATAGTGACTAACTTGCTATCTTTCCAGAGGAGCAGTGCTTCTGGAAACACAGGCTAAGTGCAGACAGTAAAAGGGAATTGTTAGACCCTGGCCAATTACTGCTGGGTAAGATGCCATCAGACGGCCACAGGATTCATTTTCACATACCATCGTAAGGGCCTGCTCTTTGGGAAAGCCAGACCCACCCCATCCCTTCCACCATGCCAGTCTCAGGGCTTGCCCACGTTCTGGCTAACCTGTGTGACACCGTTGCTATTCTCACCCTACGGCATCTGACCACACACACCACTGTCCTTGAGGCGTGCAAAGCTGACCCTGCTCCTTGTCCTGTCCTTAGCTTGCCGGGACCCACAGACAAGTCACAGGTTACAGCTACCGGACTTCAAAATCTCCATCATCTCATCAGCTACTCAAACACGCATTACCTCTAATTATGCCAACACCCAGGGCCCGTGTCTGATTTCTGCCACTATCCCGCTGCTGTCCTGAAATTCTCCCGGGACTTCCCACGGCCCACCCATAGCAGCTAGGCACTCTCGTTCCAATTCTACTCGACCAGGGGGCACCCCTCCTACCATCCCACCTCCCCTCACAAACTAACTCTTCCTCCTTCCATCCCCCTAGAATCCTAGGAATATAAAGTGATATAACAGCTCACTATTAATACAAGAAAATATCTATGATTTTAGTGTATCTTTCCTACTAAGTTTCATTTTCATGGAATCCCCAAAAAGCAGTATATTTCAAGTTACTGATCAAGACCCACATGTGTCTCAAAATCAATTTAGTGAGTTAAAAAAAATAAGCTAGAAAACATCAAGTGCATCAAATACAGTATTTTGAAAGTGTAACTTTAGGGGTGCCTGGGTGGCTCAGTCAGCTAAGCATCTGACTTCAGCTCGGGTCATGATCCCAGGGTCCTGGGATTGAGCCCCACATCAGGTCCCTGCTCAACGGGGAGCCTGCTTCTCCCTCTCCCTCTGCTTGCTCCCCCTGCTTGTGTTTTCTCGCTCTCTCTCTCAAATAAATTAATTAATTAATTTAAAAAAATCAGCTGGAGAGCCTGTTTGAAAAATGCAGGTCCTCAGACTCCATCCTTAGATATTCCAATTCCCTCTAGAAACCTGCATTTTTTTATTTTACACAAACCCCACTTCCATCTGATGCAGAGTATTGTCCTAAGAGTGTGCAGAACCCAACTTACTAAAGCTCCCCCATCAGATTTAAGATGCTAGGGGAGAAAAATGGGGGACAGACCTTTAGCACAGGTAGTAATGACTTTCAGCCAAAACAAGTCCTTCAGGTCATGTGACAGAGGTAAATGACTTCCTGTCTGCCTGCCTACGTCCTGGTCCCAAAGAAACCTACCTGACTCCCCTCTTTCCTGAAGCCATCCCCTTCCTGCCATTCAACTACTTCCTCTCCTTGAGAACTGAACTCAAATTGCTTTTTCGACCAGGCAACCTTCTTTGTTAACCACACCGTCTGTCCACCTAAAGGACATGGAGGTCTTCGATGTCTCCTAATTTCTGTCTCTCACTCACTTTCCGTGTCATCCCTGAAGTGTGCAAGGTACATGCCATAGTCACTGTCCCAAGCTCCCCCACTAGATCCTGAATGCCCCAAGGATGCCTGGCAGTTTCCACTTTGCAACTGCAAGGGCCCTTACAGCCATGACCGGCTCAGTAGATTCACGGGCTCCTTGCATGTCCTGATTTGTAAACTCTGGGGTCCTGACATCCTACTTAGGGACAGGAACACATCCTGTCCTTCCATCCACAGCCACTGCAGACAGTTGCTGCAGCTTCATGGGGATGGAGGCAGGGGCCTGGCGTCAGGAGGCCAGCTGTGGGCAATGTGGGGCCAGGTCACTTGTCCTGTGTGGGCTACAGTAAATTCACCTATAATTATGAGAAAGTCAGCCTGAGGGGCACAGAGCGACTTCCCCAGAGAGACCAGGGGTGACCAGGGTCCCACTCGCCTGACTTATCAACCAGCCATGCCTTTCTGGCCTACCCCCAGAATCTGTGACCTGGGTCGGCCTACAAGGCGCAAGCAAAGATTCAGGTAGTCGCTGCCTACCTGCCCTGAGCTGTGACTGGTCTCTGAGGTGACTCTGCTGTCAGCTTGGTAGTAGGACGCCCAATCCCAGAGAAGGAGGCAGACCCATTTCAGAGGGGAGGGAAGGAGGCTGTGGGCAGGAAGAACTGGGCCACAAAAGTATCGTCTGAGGTGGGCAGAGGGTAGTAGGCAAGCTTTCCCTTCCTCGCTGTTTCAAGCCAGGTCTGCTCCACCGTGGGGCCCCAGCCAGGGATCTGTGCCCAGAAGGCGGGAGGAGAACTGGAAGGAAAGGCTGGGCAGCCCAAAGCCCAAGTGAGACGGAGAGTGTGAAAACCACAGTGGGTCAAACATGAGCAGCCCTTTCAAAGCAGAGTCTTCCAGCTCAGAGGCTGGTGAAACACTCTCAGAGCCACATCCTGCCCTGCCCGTCCCTCGACACCTGGGCTGCCCCAGCCCAGCGCTCACTGCAGGGGGCAGACGTCCTGCTCCAGCAGCAAGGGCGAAGAGCAGCCCTTCCAAATGGAGGCACTGCAGCAACACAAAGGCATTAGGGGGCTACGTGCTCTGGGACAAGTCCCTTAACCTCTCTAGACCTCAGTTTCTTTATCTGCAAAATGGGGCTAATGACATCTGTTTCGGAGGACTATCGTGATGGTTGAGATAACGTACGTAAAGTCCTGCCTGGTCCTCAGGGAACATTCCATCCGCTGTACCTCTAACATTATGACTGCCCTTGATCTTGGCCCACCCTTGAGGACCTCTCCCGCCCTGTCCTCACCTTCTGCTTGGTGCTGAGGGGCTGTGACTTCAATTTTTCATCCTTGCTCTGGGAAATCCTCAGGAACTGTTTGAGGTCTCCCTAAGGGAAAAGCCAAGCATCTCTGTCAGGTCAAATTATCTCCATTATCTCCAAAGCATCAAACCAAGCAGGGGCTCCCAGAGCACCTACCTGGGCAGGTGAGAACCCCTGGCCCTCCACCCCCCCCCCCAGCCAGCCCCCCTACCTTGGTGGGAAGTCCAGTGGGAATTTAAAAAAACATATAGGAGATGGCTTCTAGAAGCTCCCTCGGTCAGAAAGACAGGACTGCCATTCCTACTCTCAGCAGAGCCCCAGACAGGCAGGTGACAAGGCTCTTGCCCTCAGGGAACCAAGAGGAAAACACAGATCCCAACCCTCACAGACCCCTGGGAGGAAACCCCTGTCCTCAGGGGGTTTATCATCTAAGAAATATACTGAGGGAGCAGCAAACAACATACATAAAGTAGTCATAAACTCTTGCCAATGGCAAGAAGGATTGCTCCCCCTCCTTCCTGCCGAGCTGGGGGATGTGACAAGCAGCGGCTTGAGGAGCAAGGGAGTAAGGCCTAGATGGATTGAGGAATTCAGAGTAAGGGGCAGCTCAGGGCATGAGAGCTGAGATGGAAAGAGAAAGCTGGTGCCGGGGCTAACACTGGGGCCCCAGATGGGACGGGATGCCAGGAAGGATTTCGAGGAAGGAAAGCCGGGTCTGCTAAGTTTATTCTCAAGGGATGATGAGCCCTGCAGGGAAGGAAAAATGACAAACCAAAGAAAACCCGAGGCAAGGAAGAAGACCTGGGATGCATCCGTGTGGTGCGCAGAGTGAGAAGCTGGGAAGAACGGGGGACTGGCCCCCAGACACGGGGCTGGCAGACAGGAAGGCAGGAGCACCGGTCAAGGAACAACAGGTGTCAGAGAGCGAGCGGGGGCAGGAAGCTGAGCGTCTCCAGGCGGCAAGAGCAGGCAGGCTGAGACCACGGGAGATGGGGCTCCAAGGGTGCCCCCCCCCCACCTGCCGGCAGGGCACTGCCCTGCCCGAGACTCCCAGGTACCCCCAGCATACCAGGTCCACGTACTCCAGCACCATGTAGTGGGGCTCGGCTTCCCGGCACAGTCCCAGGAGCCGCACCACGTTGGCATGGTTCAGCTTCCCGAACATCTCGAACTCCCTCCGGAAGTCCAGCTGCTGTTGCTCGTCTCGGCTCTGGAGGCTCTTCACAAGCACCAGGGTCTCCGCCGCCCCCTCCTCCAAGCCCTGCGCCTTCGCCAGGAACACCTCCCCAAACTCACTCTTCCCTGTGGGTACAGGTCGGGGTCAGCCAGCTACCCTCACCCCAACAGGGACACTCCTGACTCGGGAGGGTACCTTGCCTCTCTGTGTCACACAGAGGGGAGTCTTCGCTGCACCCCACCCACCTGCTGGGTGACCCTGAGCAGACCACTCCCCACCCCACCCTGGGCTTCACAGTCTCCAACAGTAAAACGAAAGGCTGGAATTAATATCCAGCATTTTCCAAAGGATGGCTTCTATGAGAACTTTAGGTGGCTCTTGATAAACACGTTAATAGTTACATGTATTAATTTAACTTATATGCAGAAAAAATGTAACTACCACAAATCGATAATTTCTCACATTTTTTCCTAGAACAACACTAACTTGCGTTAATTTTGTTTTGTTTTTAAAGGCAGCCAATCTGAAGGAAATGCCAAGTAAATACTGCTCACGAATGACCAAAGCTGGGGCGGTGAGTCGTATACAGGTGCTGGGGACACAGCGGACTTATCTCCCCTCTGCTTCCCGCCCCCGGCTCCCAGGTGCTGGGTTTGAGGGACGTCAGAGCCACCAGCCCTAACCTAGTCTCCAGACAGGCCTATCATGAAACTATGACAGTTGTGGCCAAGGCAGCATACCCAGGGTGGTGATGGGCTGCAGGCTGGTCCTCGGGAAGTGCATCTTATCAGTCGAGCTGTGGCGTTTGTTGGTGGCCGCAGGGCCGGAGCCCAAGCTGGTCAGGGCCACTTCCTCTTGGATCTCTGCGGAGGGCTGCCCATTCTGCAAAGGCCCGCCTGGGAAGAAGGGGCATGGTGGTGGGGGAGGTAGCCACACGAGATCAGACACTCTGGCCACCACGGGGACCTCACTTCTCTCCCCCAAACCTCTACTTCCGTCAAGTGGGTCCAATCATGGTGTTCCACACAAAAAGGCCAGTCCAACTGGTGAACTGATGGAGTAGGGGGTACAGGCGTCCCTTAGAGTACAACCACTGATTGATGCAGCTGATTACCACCTCCGAAATGGAACCAGGTGCCCAAGTCTCATCTGGTCCGCCGGCCCCTGGACACTACATCAATATAAGGGGCTCTGCTTTCATGGGGCCTCCTCTGTGCAAAGCCCTAATAGGGCACAAAGGTGAATCGTAGTGAGGGAGACCCAGGCTCTGCTCCTGAATGCCTAAACGGAGAGGGGCAGCCCAGCAATGCCTCTGAGCAGAAGGGTAGGAGCAGGGAAACCGACCGAATGCCCCTGGGGGAACTCAAAGACGAATGGGGGGAGACAGATGTGCCACAGAAACATGAATGTGAGTACTAATTGTACTTGTGGTTGAGCGGTACAGGGAGGAGCCAGCCAGGCAACGTAGAAGCTGGCCCCGAGGCTCCAATGAGGAAGTCTCGAGCCGGATTGCTCAGCCCCCACGGCCTGGGAATGGGCCAACTCCAGGCTTCCAGCTAGGGGTGGGGCAGCTCTGCTAGAGCCCCGGCTCCCCAGCGCAACAGCTCTCTCTGTGGCCACCAGGGGGCGCTCAGCGCCTGCACACCGGCCCCACCTCCACACCACTGCCTCTCACCATTGAGACACTCCATCTCTGGCTCCTCGCCCTCAGGCTGCTTCTGCAGGCGCTTGGCCTTGCAACGCTTCTTGCAGTAGAACATAAGGCCCAGCACAGCAATGATGTAGGCCACAGCAGCACCCACGGACAGCCCGATGGTCTGGATCATCTTGTAGGGGGGAGGGCTGCCCGGGCCCTCGGACTCCTCCAGCACCGGCTTGTCTGAGAGACACACAGAAGGGTCTGGGCCAGGGGCCAGTGAAGCAAACCCAGCCCTCCTTCGCTACCACCCCTTTCCATCCTACACCGAAGACCACCTGCCAGACACTCGATGGCCTGACCAAACCAGAGAACCAGGGAGGGTCACCACTGTCACTGGCTTTAACAAGGGGTGGGTCCTTGGGCCCCACCAAGGTCACAGAGAGTTCTGAAGGACATGAGGCCAGTGATTCCCAAGCTGGAGTGCATCTGAATTTGAGGCTAGGGACACACATAAAAAAACACACCTGTCAGGATGCTAACAAAAACCCACACTATCATTAACAAGCTTCCTAAGTGACTTGGTATCATGAACCAGGCCCCGAAGAGCAGCATTTGGGAATTCCTGATTCAGGACCCCAGACACTGCCTGACACCGAGCAAGTTCTTCAAGAAACATTGTTGCCGAAGCGTTGGTGGTATAGTGGTTAGCATAGCTGCCTTCCAAGAAACATTGTTTGTGGAAAGGATCTTCTAGTCTAGGGGCTCTCGATGGCCTAGGGTCTCATGGTGAAAGAGGAGCCAGGAATCATTAGGGAAACTGAGGGAGAGAGGCCCGTGGGAGAGACCATCCAGGATCCCCGAACTCTCGCCCACACCTAATGCTTCAACCAAGGGGCCTTACCACTTCGCTATTATCCATTCAAAGTTCCACAGAATATTCTGTCTAGAAAAACAGTTCTGCTGCTAAACCACAAATTTGAGGACTTCTCATTGAAACCACTCTCATCTTACAGATGCAGAACCAAGCCCCTGGAGAGGAAATAACACCTCCAAGGGCCACACCTGAACCCCAAACCCATGACTCTCGGCAGAGCCTTTTACCTGATGCATCATCCTCTCTGGGCCTCCAGGGCAAAGGAACCCTTCCCTGCTGCACCCTGGCCTGCTCCCCTCCCTGCCCACCCAGAGATATGTGCAGCTGCCGCAGGAGACCCGGGAAGAAACATTTTAGGACAAGAGCACCACCCCCAGGCCCCCCCAACACGCACACACACATGCACACCAGCTGTAGAATGTTAAATCAGCAACAGCCCGGCAAGGAACCTGACACTATGCCACGCAAGGTGAATCCCAGCCCCCAACACAAAAATGATTTCAGTGTCTTCCGTATACAGGGAGCCGATGAAGACAAAGATAAGAAAGAAGTCTGGCCCCAGCACTTCCTGCGCAGGACACCGCTCCCCAGCACATACCCACAACATAGAGGGGTGCCTCCGTGTGCTTGATGTTACAGCTATTGCCCGCGATGCAGGTGTAGCGGCCTGAGTCCTCGGGGGCCACGTCATGGATCACCAGGGAGCCATTCTGGAAGATGTGCATTCTGCCAAGAGGGAAACCACAGCGCTGCCCACCTCACCAGCTCCTGGGAAGACCGGCTGTAGGAGAGGTGCGGTGGGCCAGGGAAGCAGATGGCCCTACCTAGGTCCCAGCTTGGTGGGGTCCAAGATGCGGTCTTTGCCCTTCCACTGAATGAGCGGCTTGGGGTCTCCCTGGGCCTCACACCGCAGCAGGGCTGTGTGGCCCTGGTACACGGTCGTGCGCTCTGGTTCCACCTTGAAGGTGATGAAAACTGGATGGGAAGAGCCCAACAAGGGGCGGGGAGCAGTGAGCCATGGGGCTGGCAGGCTGTGGGCTGCCCCCACCCCCGCCCTGGGGCCCACCAGCCCAGCCCCAGGGCCCTGCCACGGTCGCACCTGCCACGGTAAGCTGGACATGGGCACGGATCTGGCCCTGCAGCCCATTGGAGGCGATGCAAGTGTAGTTGCCGGCGTCATCACGGGTCACCCTGGAGAAGTGCAGGGTCCCGGCATTGTCCGTCACCCACTCTGGGAGGCTGCTCCCATCTGTGGGGGTGACAGAGGAAAATTATAAGCTCGACCCGAGTCACAGGGGTGGCCGGCAGAGCGCTCAGTCACCTGCCTCTACTCAAAAACGTGTTGTTCGTTGCTCCTGACGACCCACAAAGTCCCAACTCCTGAACCAGGCACTGGGAACTCCCCATTACTTGCTCCCATTCCAATTGTTCAGTCTCGCCTCCTTCCGCTGCCCTATACAACATCTCACTCCTGCAAAACCGGACTTCCGAATGGGCCCCGACTTTGCCTCGTTCTCATCCTCACTGCCTGTCACTTCTCACTCCTAGAATCCTTTCCTGCTCTTAGCCATCCAGGCTTCAGATCCATTTGGAGCTCGAGCTCCAACAGAAAGCTGCCCCCGGCCACCCGAGCGGAGAGAGCCCACTTCCTCCATGAAACCTGCAGTCCTACTCTCTCGCTTGTACTGCTCACGGAAGTGTAAAAACTGGTCCAGACCCTTGACAGACAACTTGGCAATTTACAGCAAGGGTTGCAAAAGCATGCATACCCTTTCATACGTAATTATTCCACTTCTGGGCATCTCTCCCAAAAGAAATAAACCCAAATCCAGAAAAAACTTTGGCTTAAAGATGTTTATTGCAGCAATAAAACGAGAGAGCGAGAAAGGCAGAGAGGGAGAGAGGGAGGATGATTAACAACCCAAATCTCCAACCTTTAGGGAATATTTAAGTAAATTACAGTGAATCCAATCATTAGAGTATTATTACAATCATCAAAACCAAAGTTCATGTGGAAATGCTTGATAACGTTAAGAAAAAAAGGATGTAAAATTACATAATTAACTGTATCTTCTTTTTCTATAGTAAGCATGACTTACTCATGTAAGTTTAATAAGTGAAAATTGTATGTTCAATAAAATTGCTACGTGCAAACAGAAAGATAACACATAGAAAAAGAAGGGGGCACACACCCAAAGATGATGGATAGTGGGATTATGCATTTCCCCCCCAAATTTCTTTTTATTTTTTTAAAATTGTCTTTTTTTTTCCTTCTTTTTTTTTTTAGAGAGAGAAAGAATGTGCATGCAGGTGGGGGATGAGGGGGAGAGGGAGAGAGAGAATCCCAAGCAGGCTCCACACCCAGCTCAGAGCCCGATCGCAAGACCCCAAGATCATCACACGAGGCAAAACCAAGAGTTGGACGTCCAACCAACTGAGCCACCCGGTGCCCCTAAAGATTTGATTTTTAAGTCAACTCTACCCCCAATGTAGGGCTCAAACTCACAACCCCGAGATCAAGAGTCGCGTGCTCTACCGCCTAAGCCCACCAGGTGCCCCCACCAATTTTCTAAAGGAACCCATGTTACCTTTCTGTCCCCGATGACTATTTTGAAGGGAGAGGGAAGACTTCACAGCACCATCCGGGCCAAGCCAATCACTTGCTGCCTCAGTCATCGCCCATGATGTCTAGTGCCATAACCTGACCTCCTTGGTGTCTGGCTCCTTTCTTCCTACCGGGACTATAAATCGGCCCCACATTTCTTGCCTTTCCCACAGTTCCTGGCATGGTGCCAGGTCCTCGGCTGGTCCTCAGACACGCACACATCTGACCAGTGGACTGTCCGACCTGCCCCCACTCCATGCCCTCATGGTACCCACCTGCCCGAATCCACTTAATAGTGGGCTTTTCTCGGCCCGTGGCTGAGCAGGGCACTGTGGCCTCCTTGTCAAACTCCATGCATTGCTGCGGCCGGGGTGGTGGTGTGAACTTGAGCTTTTCTGTTTCAGCAGAGGGAGGGTGGGTGAGTGGCAAGAGGAGGAACCGCGGTGGCTCGATAGGCCGGGGCGGGCCTGAAGGTCTGGGCCCCCTGCTGCTCCTTCCCCTTTGCACTCCCCACGCTCGGGCACTCACCCAGCACCTGGACACGGGCTTGGGCCTCGATGCTGCCAGCTGGGGTGCTGCTCACACAGCGGTACCATGTGCCATCATACACCTCCACGTTGTTGATACGCAAGGTGCCGTTCGTGGAGACTTCGAACCGCGAGTCCTGTGGCACACGTTACGGGACTGTGGGAGGTCTCGGCCCCACAAGCGTCTTCAGGGGAGCTTCGGGGGAAGGAGTGCTAGGGAGCTGATCCCAGAGAGAGCCCTGGAAGGGGATTCTGCCCCCTTCCGCCAGGAGCAAGCCTCATTCTCACCTCCGAGATGAGCATCTGGTTTCTGTACCAGATGACTGTGGGTTCTGGCGTGGCCTGGGTCAGGCAATGCAAGTAGCCTGGCTTGCCCTCCTCCAGCTGGCTGTCCTGGGGCTTCTTCAGCCACGTGGGCACAGCTAGAGGGACAGGAAGGGAAAAGAAGACCGAGGAACATGTCTGCAAACCCAAAGAATCCAACTCCTCAAAACTCTAATCCCACATGCGACCCCGAGTTCAGAAGCCCATCTGCTCCAGTAAAAGTGCAACAATGGCCCCTTGGTGAGGACAACCTTTGGAACATGATCCCCATACATATGTATTCCTATACCCATTTTACAGTGGAGAAGACAGAGGTTTAAAGTAGTAATGGTGATGTGCTAATACCTGATAGACAGGATTCAAATCCCTGGTCCACGTGCCTCCAAAACCCTTGCTCTTTTTATTACACTGAAACGCTCCAAGGCTTGGTCCTCAGATCCCTGTTTGGGGTCAGCCATCCTCGTTCCCTGAATGATCTCAGCCCATCCGTGGCCTTCAATGCCATAGAAGTGCATGATTCCCAAACCTATACCCTGACTCCTGACCTCTCCCCTTTCACAAGCTTGAGACCTGCAAACCCAGCTGCCTACCAGCATCTCCGACTGGAGATCCAACAGGCATCTTGAGCTTTATATGTACAAAAGAGAACAAGTGAGTTCCCCTGGAACCAGCTCATCCCGGTTTTTCCAGTCTCAGTAAATACTGCCCCTATGCAGCCAACAGCAGAAGCCAAAACCTAGCCTTGACTTCCCTCTCCCTGTCACATCCATTCTACACCAACCCCATTTACTTGAGCTCCCCCCAAATCCTGACTTTGACCACCTCTCTCACCTCCACTGCTACCGCTCTGTTCCAGGCCCTCCCACACCTCCCCTGGGCGATTACAGTCATCTACTAACTGGACTCCCTGTTTTGACTCCCGCCCCTAACATTCGGTCTTCTCAGAACAGCGGAGAATGATCTTTTGAGACTGTCACTCTCCGACTCAAAACCCTACAAGGACTTCTTGTCTGACGTGGGGTGGCAGATTGTTTGCAAAGATGGTCATAAATGGTTCTCCCATCCCTTGTTTCTTTGCATTGTGTTGCTGCCACTTTCCCCATCAGGAGGCAGTCTACTTCTCTCCTGCCTAGAGTCTGGGTGGCCCATGACTGGCCTGGCCCAACACAGAACCCAGTGGAAGTCAGGCCGGGCAACTGCTGAGTGGATGGCTTGAGAAGGCTTGTGGCTTCCACTACTGTGTGAAGAGGCCTGAGCTGGCCTGCTGCAGCAGCCGTGGGGGAGACACCTGAGGCACCCCGACAGGGCCATCCTCCGTTAACCTCGAGACATGCGAATGAGGCCACCAGGGAATGGCCAGCCACCAGTCGACCTCCCAGCTGACTGCAAGCACATTTGATCTTTCTGACTATCTTGTAGGGTAGGTAGTAGGTTATTAGCTCCATTTTATGGATGAGGAAACTGAGCCCTGGCAAAGCAGGTGGCTTGCTACATATCGTTACTCCATGTACTAGGGAAAGAGTGGGACCTGGGTCTCTAGAATCCCAGTCCCTTGCCCTTGCTCTGCAGCTAAAGGGCTGTTTTTCTGTGTGGGCTGTCACCCCAACTTCTGTGCGTGGCTCTTCACAGTCTCCCCCAATATCACCTCCCAGCAGCTGACTGAGTCCCAAGCGTGCACAACCCAGAGCTGAGAGGGCCTCAGCTGAGCACCAAGCCTCTGCACATCGCACCCAGAGACCAAGGCCTCGCCGTGGGCCCCGGGCTCCCCTCCACCTCGCCTCGCCCCTCGGGGCACAGGTGCTCACTGGCCACAGTGATGTTGACATCCTGTCGCCGCTGACCAGCCAGGTTGGCTGCGTGGCAGGTGTAGACACCAGCATCACTCTCGGCGGTACCAGCAAACACCAGCTCGTGGCCCTGCTGGAAGACTCTGCCGTGGGTGGGCAGCCGGACTCCCGCACGCTCCCACCACACACGGGGCTCCGGCAGACCCTGTGGGGGCAAGCAGGCCACACGCTCCTCGCGGCCGGCTGTGAACACCCGTGGCTCAAGTGGTAGCATGTCTTCAATCTCTGCAGGGAGGGGAGCAGAAGGCAACCACCCGATTACTGTGGGTCTCAGGGTTCCTCATGCTCTCCCACAGCAAGCTTTGGACCTTTGTAGCACAAACCCCGAGAACACTGTCTCTCCTCTTCCTGCCCTCAGCATGCTCTTCCTCTCTCTGCCTGCCAAGCTGCTTTCTGAGTGGAATCAGGAGCCTAACTCTCTACGTGCCCACAATGTTGAAGGCGGCCCCCACGTCAGCGCCCGAGACCCAGGGACCCACCTGCCAGGTGAAGCGTGGCCTCAAGGACGACGGGCGGGCCCCTCTGCCCATGGCCTATGCAGCGGTAGACCCCTGCGTTGCGCGGCCGGACCTGGGTCAGCAGCAGGGACCCGTTGGCAAACACGGTGGCTCTGCGGAGGTGCGGGGGACTGCGAAGAAGAGAGAGTGCTATGTGGAAGAAGTGGCCGACAGGCCTCCTTCTGGAAGGGAATGAGATGGAACCCCACGCTGCAAAGGGCAGAGGTGTAGGAAGGAATCCGCCAGGAACGGGACAGAGCGAAGGAAGCCCCCGTCCCACGTCGGGGTGTGTGGGTGTGTGTGTCCATGTGCGTGCGTGTACACATTCGCGAGTGTGCACAGGTGTGTTCCACCCGCAGGAGACTCAGCTTTTGGGGCAGTGAGGTGAGCCACAGAGTCAGCGGGAGGCAGCGAGTCACCAACAGTGTGCAAATGTGGAGACGGAGAGCCACCTCCCTGCAGGGTTAACACCAGCCTGCCAGTAAGGCCCCCAGTCCCAGCAGCCAGAAGCTCCTCGGCTACACCAGATGAACTACTGATGATATCTTCAGGGCTGAAGCCAGGTGGGATCCCCTCGTCTAGGGAGCCACACCCCCACGGACCAAGGCCATGCTTGGCACCACAAAGGTGCTCTCTGCTCTCAAACGGGGAAGGACAGAAGTCCAGATAAAGGAGCTGGCACCACCCAGAACCTTCTGGAAGTGCTTGCTTCCTCCAAAAAGTGTGTGTGTGTATGCATGTGTGTAAGGTAACCTTACCATCCAGACTACGGTCACCAGGTCCCCTGTGTCCCTCCAAACTGAATCTCTACTCCCCATCCCAGGAGACCCATACAGGCAGGAGGGGAGTGGGGAGAGAAGAGAGCACCACTAGCTCATCCGGTGCCGTTGTGTGAACTGGAAAAAGATGCCCCTCCTGGAGGCTTCCCTTTGTGGAACTCATTTTGCAACAGCAAGACATTCTACTGCCATCTGCTGGACACTTCAAGTAATACATGTAGAGATCCAGCATGTCTGCAGTCCTAATCCCATCCTCTTAGAGAATGCACCCGAACCACCGTACTCGAAGGCCCCTTGCCAGATGCCTTACCGGCTGCGGTTAGTGATGGGAGTCTCATCTTCAAAGACCCACTGCAGGCTCGGGGGTGGCTGGGCTGAGAACTGACAGTGGAACATGGCCTCCTCGTTCCTTGCCACTACGATGTCCTGAGGGGCCAGCACTACCCTGGCAAAGCTCTCGTCTTGGGGTGGGAGGAGCACAGGTATGTGAGCAGGCTGAGTGGGGAGGCCCCTCCCATCCCTGCTGCACCTTCTCCATCCCCACCCCGGCCTCACCGGCAATGCTCAAGGTGAAGTTCTGGCTGCTGCAGGTCTGGCCAAAGGCGTTTTGGGCACAGCAGGAGTAGAGGCCACTGTGCTCTGGGCTGGCCGGCCGGAGGGTCAGGTTTCGCTCCTTGCTGCTGACCGTGTGATTGCTCTGGCCATCGGAGAGGGGGCTCCCGTCTCGGAACCACTGGTAGGTAGGCCTGCAGGGCCGAGGGGATCAGCAGCAGGGAGGCAGGGGGTACTCAGGTGGCCGGTGGACAAGATACAGAATCAAAGGGTCAGGGCTACACCCCTCACTTTACAAATGGGGAAACTGAAGCTTGGGAGGGGAAGCATCCTGCACAAAGGCACACAACAATTCCGGGGCAGAATCAGGTTGAGTTTCTACAACTCTCTGCTCCCAGAATGCAGGATCATGCCGCAACGCTGCTCCTCCTCGGGTCACTAGGGGTGGTTATGGAATGAAGCGAGGTGCCTCTGAATAGAGTCCGGGTTTCGGTGAGATACCCCTACCGGTCTAGAATAACCGTCTCCATTCCCGCCCTCAAAGTTAGCTCCTTACCGAGGATGCCCGTCAATGTGACAGCGCAGTGTGACCTGGGTCTGTGGCTGGATCTCAGCTTCTGAGGCTGGATGCTTCAGGACCACAGGACCAGTCTCAATCCCTACAGCAGAGGCCATGGTTGCAGAGTGAGGGGCGGGGCAGAGCAGAGCAAGGGGGTGGGGAGGGCAGAGGGGAAGGAAGAAAATTAGAAAAGGACGCGGGCCTGCAGGCTCTGGAGCCAAGAGACAGCGCAGCGAAGCCCCGCAGAGCTGAGGCCAGGGCTGCACACAGGGCGTGGGGTGGGGGGCCAGAAACAGAGCGTCCACCCAGTCTGCAGCGGGTCAACCCTGACGCTTGGCCACGCTGCCTCGCTGCCCTTGCCATCTGCAAAAGCATCCAGCAGGTCAAGGGTCCTCGACTTGAAGGGGGAAAAAAATCTTTTGGAAAAAATAAAACTTCTCTTCTCCATACACACAGAAAGAACGGACCGCAACTGCCTTCTGCCTGCCCCATTCAACTGGAAATGGGAGAAGCTGAGGGAAAGGAGGGATCCCACGGGGCTCAGTAACGGCGGAACTAGCAGGGAGCGAGCGCAGACCCCGGTTCTCACATTTGATGTTGAAGGAGGCGTTGGCACTGCGGGTCTCCTCTCCAGTGGCGTTGTCCCGAGCCACGCACTGGAAGGCTCCAGAGTCCTGCAGCCGGTCCACAGCGGCAAAGCTCAGGCTGCTGCCCTGCGCGAAACGCCGCTCAGTGTCCCGGACAGGGGCCCCATCCAGCAGCCAGTACACATGTACCGGGCCTGGAGCCTCGGCCTCACAGCGGAGCAGTGCCCGGCGCCCCTGCAGTGCATCCTGGGAGGACGGCTCCTTGATGAAGACAACGGCTGCCTGGGCACCTGCAGATGGGGACACGGGAGCAGCACTGTCAGGAGGAGCTACAGCCACCGTCCTCACACAGGTCACTCATCACCCTGTGCACAGGAGAAGGAAAGGGGCTCTGCACAATAGGGGGGTGTCCAGGAAGCGCAGGAGAGAAGGATCATGAGACCACAACTGCCAAGTGTCCACTGAGAAACTCTTAAGCTGCACTGGGTGCTCTGCAGGATACAAAGACGCAGCGCAACCAGTTGGTAGGGGGCACAGGGCAACTACGCAGAACACAGCAAGGCTCGGGCCCAGTGAACGGTGCAGGCAGCCAGGAAAGAGAGGGAGTTCCAAGGGCTGGGGTGAGGGGTAGGGACACCAGGGAGGCTCCCTACAAGAAGCTTCAAACCTACGGGTTCTGATGCTGGGCTGAGGAGCAGGGGACATTAGCAGGCAGCCCTCCCCGTCAATCTTCAGAAACCAGGATGTTGAGCAGAGTTAAGTCAAGATCTGCAGAGAATCTTGGAAGGATTACTCACACTCACAGCCCCACTGAGGGTCCAGCATCAGAGGTGGCTTTGAATTCCACCCACAGATGCTCTGCAGCCCAGCGTCCCCCAGGGTCTTCTCTGGGAAAACCCACCCCATCACAGGAGAAACCAATATTCTCTAGATCTGGGGCTACTGCCAAAGGCACGCCAGCGCCACCCCCACGTCCTACCCTCTATCGCTAAGAATATGTCTGGCCGAGACTGGCTTTTCTGGGCGAAGTTGAGAGGTGAGCCCAGTGGTTCCAGGTTTTCACCTGAATCCATTCCCCCTCCTGCACTGCAACAGTTCAGCTCCGCTGGGGCCGCAGGGGCACCCACAGAGAAGGGGGGTCCTGCAACCAAGGGTGGAACCAGAGCCAGTGGGAACAAAGGGAAAGTCAGAAACCTGTACTGAGCAGCAGATGGGTTGAGGAGGTGGAGGGCAGGGCTGGGCAGGTGGCATGGTGACAGCAGGAATAACACACCGGGCTTTGTTCCTGGCCCACGTGGGCGCCCTGCAGAGGCCCTGAGCTGCGGGGCCAAGAACACCGGCCCACCTGCCAGGGGTGGGTGACGACACAGAAGAGGATGTGCAGCCCCTCCGGGAAGAAGAAATAGGCCTCCTGGGGCTGCTACATGAAGAAGCAGGCTCTGCCTCTGACCAAACTGGGCCTGGTAAGGGCAAGAGGAGGCTAATGGGGTCCTGCCATCCCCAGCCAAACCAATGGAGGCTAATCGCGGCCCAAAGAGTGCTGTTCCAAGCCCCTGATGGTCGAGTTTGGTTCTTGAGGACCTAAGCGCCAGTCTCCTCATAAAGTCAGCATCTAGACAAGTCCCGGACCTCTCAGAGTGAGGCCCAGATGAGGGGCAACCCTTAGTGTTGGTCCATCTCCCAACATTGTCAGAGATGCCAGCCCACAAGACAGTCATGGAGCCACAAGGGGCCCAGAGCCACCTCCATTACTTCTCAGCGGCGCCCTGCTGGCTCTCCAGGTGGGACCATTGCCTTCGATGCTGGGCTATCCCACCCACTATGCAAGTTAAGAAATCTGTCCTCAGGGCGCTGCCAAGCACACTCCCGGTCACCCTGACATCCCAAACCCCCACTCACTTCCAGTCACTACACAGGAATGTGGCCCTGCCCCCACGGGGCAACTCGCTACAACCTCTTTGTAGACCTGATAGGTAAACTGAGGTCCTGGGAAATTAAGGGATTTGCCCCAAATCAACCAGCTCATTTGACCATGACCCAAGGAAGCCAACTCCTAGCCCCATGCTCTTCCCAGCTCCACCCACGAACTCAAAACCAACCTGGAAGTGGCTGATCCCACAATGGGGCTCAGTTCCCGTGGCCACGGAGAGAGATAGACACACCTCCTGCAGACGCTGCAGACACACAAAGGCACTCAGCTAACTGGCTGACTGAGGTAACCTTGAGGAAGTGTGGGGCAAGAGCTGGTGAAGGCGGCGGCGTCTGGAACACTTCCCGACCACCTCTCATGAGGCAGAGGGGCAGACTCAGGCTGAGCACCCAGTGGGCCTCTGCAAATGTGACTCACCGAATTCTTGAGGCCCTCGACCCTGAACTCCAGGATGCTTGTGAAAGGCCAAAGAGAGAGAACCTGCCGTCAAAGTGTAGGTGAACCACCCCACTTCCCATTCAGCTTCTCCAGACCCAGGGAGCCAGGAGTCTCGCCCATGCACCTTAGCTAAGGGTGTGGAATCAGACAGGTGGGGCTCAACTCCTGCCCCTCATGCTTGGTGTTTGACCTTGGGCAAGGAATGCAGATGGTCTCTGCCTCGGCTCCCTCTGCCTCTCTCATGGGGTTGTCATGAGTCACAAACGCAGAAACTCATGTGAAGAGACTCGGACAGAGCTAACCAACCCAGGGAACGGTAGCTACTGTTCCGATCTCCACTGTCACCCGTCCTGCCCAAGGACTCTCATGTTAAGAACATTAGGAAACTCCCCCTCCAGAGGCCCAGGACGACTCCCAGACCCTGGACAGGCAGGAGCCTCCGCAACAGATAAGTTTGAAGGGAATGATCAGGTGGGGGTGGGATGGAGGGAAAGGGGCCACAGGCTTGCAGGAACCACAGACCACTGGCCACAGAAATCTGAGCTGGGGAAGAAGAGATGGCATGACTCAGAGGGACCCCAGCTCAGCCTCTGGCATCCCCTCCTGGGGTGAGAGCTGCTCTGTCGCTGTGGTGAGAGATGCTGCATTCCCAGACCGCCACTCAGAGCCTCCTGCGCCCCCACGACAGGGCCTGGGAAACATCAAAGCTGGCCCTGAGGGGCCCTCTGTCCTGACGTCAGCTCACAGCAGGTCCTGGTTAGTGCTTGGCTGGGGCAGACTTTAGATGTTATAAAAGGCAGGGAGTACAGCCACCGGGCCTTCTCCAAGCCCCCCGCCCCTGCTCCGAGCCGCTGTTGGGAGGCTGGCCCAGGGCCGTGGCACCCACATTTGCTGAGAAGGTGACCAGAGGCGTGCCCAGAGTGCATGGCTTGCAAGAGAGCTCGGTCTGTTGTGTTGCTTAGGGGGGAAAATGGGCAGAAGGCTCAGGGGCAGATTCAGGAGTCCCCTGGCAGAAATGCCAGACTCCAGGAAAGGAGGGGCTGGGCAGTGAGGAACTCTTCAGAAACTTCTGCTGGTCCCAACAAGACGTGGAGGACAGCAATGACAGGCTGTCCTCCTGACAGGAGGAAGGCTTTTGGGCACTGAGGTGGTACCTGCCCCAAGGTGGTGCAGTCATCAGCACATACCTGTCCCTGTACCACCACTGACTTGAGGATGCCCCCAGGGCTGTGGTCTGGGGAAGGCCTTCTCCGGTGGCACACTGGTCGGGGCCTCCCAAAGCTGCCCCCTCATTCACGTTCCAACCACACCGTGCATCGTGCCTCCTACACGTAGGCCCCCGAGAACACAAGGCTGGTGTGGCACCTGAGGCAGCCCGCACCGTGCAGCCACTTCCGAGCTGCCCACCGGTGCTGCCCCTGGCCTCCCAGCCATGCCACCCTAGCCTGGCCTCCTCGCACCCTTGCACTCACGGAGCAATGGGGACCCCGCCCCTACCCCTGAGGCCGTGTGAGACTAAGTGGGTTCGCATACACAGAGCCCGCAGCGCAGCACGGGGATGCGGAGGGTACGGGGCTAAGGCCTCAAGCAGCCTCCCTGCAACGACAGGCAGGCAGAACCATCTGCCCACACCAGGTGTCAACCCCAACAAAGCTGGAGCTGCAAATACCCAATAAGGACATTTTCCAAGCCATTTCCTCGGCTCCCCCAACAGCCATCTCTACACAGACATTGTGCCTGCGCCTTGGCCCCAGCCCCCGGAGGAAGGCTGTGTGGGCAGCGACCGACTCCGCTCCCCGCCCTCCTGGCTGCTGCTCTCTGGGCTCCAGGCCCAGCAGACCCATGTGTGTCTACGTATGCATGTGTGCACACACATATGTGTAAACATGACTTTATGGAGAGCAGAGAGCAGCAGGAAGTTTTTCTGCTCTGAAGTAATTTCAGCTACTTTGGTCCAAGCATCCATCTGGGCCACTTAACTACCTATCTCAAAGGGGGGCTGGTCCTCCTGCTCGAGGAAGAACACCCCAGGACCTGTGCAGGCCCCAGAACCTGCCAAACCTGACCAGCTGATTCTATGTTCTCTCCCTTTTACTAAAGAAAATGCCACCTTTCAGACACATGCCTCAGGACCAGGCTGAGCTACCAAGACGCTGGTTGGCCCTGACATGGGCATTTTGCACAGTAATGTGTGACCATATGAGAAGTGGCCGGCTCCTCCACACCTAAGACTCAGTCTCTGGCTCCAGAGCCTGGGTCCCTGTGGGGGACCATCCTTACTCCCATGTGGCCCCCAGAGCCCAGACTGAGGCGGCTCCTCTTAAAGCACACAAACCCCCAAGGAACAGGTTTGCCAACACCCTGTGCCCTGTCTGGGCAACGGCCTCAGGACACAGGCCAAGAGAGGCAGCCCTCAACCTAAGAGGCACAAATGGTCCGGGAAACACAGCAGCCTCAGGCCCCCTCACCCACGAGGACAGCCCTCCTCACAAGTCTCCTCCATCCAAGAAACTCTAAGGGCGCCAACAAGAGGCCCCAGGGGTACCAGGATCCCTGCATCAACGTCCTGCATCACGTCCTGCATCACACTGCAGACCCTTGGCCTTCCTGGATTTAACTGGCCTAACTTTCTCCTGCCCTTGAACCACTCCAAAGGTCCATGGCTCATACACATTTGTCATTTTGTTGAAGAACAAATGTCAACTGCTGCATGAATAAGTCAAATGGATGAACAGCAAGCTCAGCTACCCCACCTCTCACCTATTCACCCAGGTCAGCAGAAACACAAATGCCACAGAGGTATTTGTGAATTTGGGGTTCTGGAATGTCCCTCTCTACCACCAGTATATACCAGCAAGATATTGTATGTGGTTTTAGCACCAGCAACCCAGACTGATGATAAGCCCAGAACATAAGGATTCAGGGAGTCACTGAAAATCGACCACAGCAAACTGTGAGACCCAGAGGCAGACCACAAAATTTCTACCCTCTTCTGTCTTTTCAGGGTCTACAAAAGGCCCCAGGTTAATGGATGGGAGCCCCGCAGGAGGAGCAAAGCCAGGGACCCAGCCTGGGATTTAACTGTAAATATCTGGAGAGGCTCCCACATTCAGATTAGAGGAACAGAACAAAATCACCAGAGATTAGGGCAGAAACAACCTAGCGGCCAACTCTTCTACCTTAGATGAAAACCGCAACTCAAACCTGTCCTGCCCGCTCCTGGGAGGTCCCTCTGATGGCAGGAGCAGGTCCCTGGGTCCAGCATCATGTGGCATCCAAGCCAGAGGGACAAATATGCCCACAAATGAGGTTTACAATGCTCCCCAGCCAGTGGCCACACCTTTGGTCCCGGAACCAGCCTGTATTCTGCTGGGACTGGGAGGGCCTTACTTGGGACGCATCTCTCACCCTTGGTAACCCTTAAATGGCTGTGATGTCTTCAAGGAAGCAGCAATGAATTAAACACCCAGCCCCGTGAGGTAGTGTGATCAGGCCGAAGGAACACGGCAGGGGTGAAACCCGGGTTCTAGTCTCCACACAACTGCTAACAAGCAGAGTGACCCGAGCCAATCACTAATCCTTCCCAGGCAGATTTATTACCTATAAAATTAAATACACAAGAGGATGTAACGGGACAGTCCCCAAGACCTAGCACTGGATTAGCTGCAAAGAGCCTCAAAAGCAGCTACAGAAACAAAGGGCTCAGTCCCCTCCTCCACCCCAGCCGCCAGCCCCCAGCCCCCAGCGCTGGAAGGTAAAGGCAGGGCAGGGCCCAGGAGGATTAAGGGCGATGCTGTAAATGGCAGGTGTGCAGGTTGGAGGCAGCTGGGGGTTGCAAGCAGAGACCCAGCACCACTTTCTGACAAACTGCTCCCATTCCAACGGCTGAGCTTACATCCTCCCTCACCAGGAGATCCGGCCTCTGCCTTGGCCACACACTTGCACTAAGAGCTCACTGCCTGTGACACCCCTGAGAGTCCCATCTGTGCCGTGACTGAGAGCTGCAGCCCAAGCTAGGCTGTAAGCCTGAGGACAGTGCAGACACTGGGGCCCAAGAGGGTACAGCTGTGGCCCTCGCGGCGCCTGGGCACCATAAACACCCCACTAGCATTTATGGGGGAATGAAGAGCTGTCTGACCTGAAATCTTGTCCTAGGGCTACCTTTATCCAATCTTGGCCAACCTAATTTTCTTCTCTAGGTCTCAGTTTCTTCTCCTGGACAATGGCAGCCTTGGAACCAATTTTAGTGATTCTTTTTTGGATTCCTAGGACAGTCAACAATATTCAAAATGAAATACACATTACGTATAGACGCACAAAAGTCTGCATACTTTTCAGGGAAGTAAAAAAACCCTAGAAGGGCTAGGGAACCAGGGACCCCAGATGAAAATGTCCTTGGAGGGGCACCTGGGTGGCTCAGTCGTTAAGCATCTGCTTTCGGCTCAGGTCATGATCCCAGGGTCCTGCCTGCTCCGCGGGGAGCCTGCTTCTGTCTCTCCCGCTCCCCCTGCTTGTGTTCCCTCTCTAGCTGTGTCTCTGTCAAATAAATAATAAATCTTTTTAAAAAAATAAATAAAAAATAAAATGTCCTTGGATAAGGTGATGCCTGGGGAGTCCAAAGGCTTGGTGAATGGGACGAAGGGTGGGGGGGGTTGCTGGAACAGACCTGCCAGGGAGCACCAGGAGTTCTCTCCACCCTCCCTGCCTGGGGAAATATCCATTCTCTGCCCCAAGGAGAGAGGACAGACAGCAACCAGCTGTCCCCTAAAGACCCCGGTCAGAGGCCTGCGGAAATCACACTTTGGGCAAAGCGACAGAGCTGCTGGACTTGGGGCACTGAGAAAGGAGCCCGGGCTCAGTCCCAGGAAAACCTCAGGGGTGCTCAGTCAGGGCACTCAGGGCTCCAGAGGGGACCGAGAGCCCAGCCTCTGGCTGCAGGCTCCACAACCACTCATTAGACTCCCAGGTGCAGTGGTAAGAGCTCCAGCACAGTGAGAACAGCACCAGGTGAGCCTGGGGAGCATCCTGTGGTCTTTCCTGCGGAGGGGAACAGACTAAATGACGGCCTGGAGACTACCACCTTGCAACTGGAGAGGCCTGGCCTTAGTTTATTAATTTTCAAGGCAGGCTCAGAAAACTCTGGGAGACTCTGCTCTCTGAGCTCTTTTTACCCATCTCTGCCTCCTCCCTGGGAGGCTAATAAGGCAGTGAGCACAGATCTCAGACCCAACCAGAGCGGCCAGAGCAGTTCACCCCAAATTCCCTGTGGAAGGGAGGACACGATTCCCTGCCCTTTAGGTGGAGCAGCCTCTACTTCAGTGAAAAAATCCTGGGGCACCTGGGGTGACTCAGTTAAGCGTCTGCCTTTGGCTCAGGTCATGATCCCGGGGTCCTGGGATCGAGCCCTGCATCAGGCTCCCTGCTCCACGGGGAATCTGCTTCTCCCTCTCCCTCTGCAGCTCCTCCGGCTTGTGCTCTCTCTCTCAAATAAATAAATAATAAAATCTTTTAAAAAAAAAAAAAAAGAAAAGAAAAGAAAAGAAAATCCTCCCTGACCCGTAAAGATGTTGAACTATCCCTTAGGCCTGCTCTGTCCAATATGGTAGCCACTAGCCACGTGGGGCTCCTGAAATGTAACTTAATTAAAACGAAATAAAATTGAAAGTTAATCTCCTCCATATCGATCGGCTCATTTCAAGTGCTCAGGGGCTACACCTAGCTTGAGACCACCATATTGGACAGTGCAGACATAAAACCATTCCGTCCCCACAGAAAGCTCCATTAGATGGCACTGCCTTCGTTCCTCTAACTGCCGGCTTCTTGCCGGCCCCAAGCACGGGCACATTATTTCTAACCTAAAGAACCCCCCACCCGGGTCAGCCTCATCTTCCCGAGGAGCAAAGTGGAGTCAAGGCTATTCCAGTAAACGGCAGGGTCTGGACGTACCCCCTGGATCTGTCCTGCCCCTGGGTCTGCCCGTCTGCGTCCGCCTACGTTCTTTCCACGATGCCACGCTGGCTGCTTCTCTCCTTTCACTCATTCCCTTTGATCCACACCCTCCCCCAACCCTTCTATCGTGTTTAATGTAAATGCTTTTCACTGCATGTGCTCTGGGAAAATGTGATCGGTTCCAGGGCGGGTACTTTTAACTTCTGTAAGTGGTCTTGCATTATCCCTCACTCTGCTCCTTACTTTGTTCCATTTGGCGCTGTGTTTTGAAGATCCTTCCCTGTGGCCATCTCTACCTCCTGCTGTTCTCCCAGTAGATGAACAGGCTGTTAGGTTTGGGGACGGAAGACGCAAGTGGATTTTTTTTTTTAAACAAGTAAGTGGCCAAACATAGCTGTCCACAGTTTGAAGATGGGTCTTTAAGCCTGCACCCTCCTCCCGGTGTGCCCCCAGCACCCCGGCCTCTATCACCGCACCTGGTCCCACTCTGCCCGCTGGGTGTCCTTGGAGCCTGATGGAACACACACAGACCCCTGCTTCTCCTGCCTCCCTCCCTTCTCCCCCGTAAACCCAGAAAGTCCCTGAAGAGGCTGGACTTCAGCTGGTTTCAAAGGGATAAGAGGAAGAGTCGGTCTCAGACTTTTATATTTAGAAGCGCTCTGCAAACCACTTCCCGGAGCAGACAAGAGTGGGGAATGTGAGGAAATCGCTTTGCTATGTGTGATGTGGAAAGCACGAGCCATCAGGGCCTGCGGCAGCGGGCTACACTTGCCACAAAGCCAGTGACACGCAGCGATGCCTAACACATGTGCAGGAATGCATGTGCCCCTGGGCGGCCTGCGGGAGACCCCGCTGGACAACACACACTGCGGCCTGGCTGTCCTCTCGGGGCCAGGGCACAAGGCAGGGCCCAGGAGTCAGAAGCAGACACCATCCACAAAGTGCCCCTCCCCCAGCCTTCTCTTCTTTCCTTTCCTTCTCCACCTGTCTGACCAACAGCTGCTTCTGGAAACCAACCCATCTCTCCAGGGAGGGACAAGTCTGAGAAAGGGATGCTGAAGGCTTTAGGCCTCAACCTGGGACACAAAAGATCCAGACTGAGGGAGGAGGCTTGGAAGAACCACTGGCTTGAGGAGACAAGGGTGCCCTCCTGGGCTTTAGGCTGCTGGGGACAGGTGTGGGGGCAGGGCTGCCCACGGTGCCCACTGCCTCCTTGTGAAGACAGATCTGCTCCCACCATCAAAAGTTCTCTTAGCCACTTATGCTAGATGCGTGGCTGGAAAAAACGATGGAGGGGAAGACTGTTTTGTAGTGGGGACCAAATCCTGCAGCCATGAACACACTGCTCAAATATTACTCAGATGTGACGGGATCTGGCCTCATGTTACAAGGTGAGGGGGAGCCATGGACAGAGGGGAAGTGGAAGGCAGGCCAGTTTAAAAGCTGCTGAGTTAAAATCAAACCATAGATACTTCCTAGACTCCTTATAAACCTCATTTTCCTGCTTAAAATATAAACTTTCCTTAAAGATTTTATTTATTTGAGAGTGAGAGAGAGCATGAGAGGGGAGAGGATCAGAGGGAGAAGCAAACTCCCTGCCAAGCAGGGAGCCGGATGTGGGACTCGATCCCGGGACTCTGAGATCATGACCTGAGCTGAAGTCCATCACTTAACCCCTGAGCCACCCAGGTGCCCCAATTTTAGTCTTTTATTTAATCTCTTAACTGCAAATCACTACTAGTGACTTGCTCCTTTATTTTTTAAGGAAAATAACCAAAAAAGTCATTTTTTTTAATCAGCTGTTTAAAGAAAGCATTCTGGCTAAAGATGGCAAAATGAATATTTCAATCCTCAAATCAATAACAACAGATGAAAAAAACACAAACTGATGAATAATAGAAACAATCCCTTGTAAGTTATTTTTAAAAGCAGCAAAAACGTGCAACTCATCACCAGATGCTTCAAGCCTAGGGATAACCGACTTTGGGGAGAAAACATTATAAAACATAAAGCACACACAAATAGCTGAAGGGGGAAAAAAAAGCCCCTAAGAGTGGCTGATGCAATAACTGAATTGAATAGCCAAAAAAATGACAAAAGACCTAAAAGTTTATTTCATGCCTACTCTGTCAATCTTTGAGTCAGGGTCTGGAAGGCACCAGGATCTGGCTTCACTTAAGTCTGGAACTGGCTGTCCCTCCATTCCAGGAGGTGCTTCTTACAGACCTCTAAAGTCACGGAGGGAGAGAGAGGGGAGCAGGAGTGGGGGAAAAAGAGGAAGAGAGGGAGGCGAGGCGGGGGGAGGGAGAGAAGGAAGGGGGGCGAGTAGACACTGATGGAGAGAGACAGGGAGATGAGATGAAGGGAGCTGGAGGGAGACTGACAGAGACAGAAAAAGAGAGGAGACAGAGACAGACAGACAGACAGAGACTAACAACTGACAGAGAGACAGCGGGAAATGGCTGACTTAGAGAGGAAGAGACACGGGCAGAGAGAATAGAGAGAAACCCAGACCCTGACAGAGGAGAAGGAAGAGGTGAACACGCAGAGATACATGGGCAGAGACACAAGGAGAGACAGAGTCACAGAGAGTCATGGAGACGCAGAGAAAGGGACAAGAAAAACAAAGACCCAGAGCAGATGACTGCACACACATGGAGGCATGCATGGGGTCCTCACGCCTGTAGAGCAGGGCCCGGCCCCACATTTACCCCATGTTCCCCTGGCAGGTCTGTCCCTGTGTCTCTAGTAGGGAGGTCCTCCTCACCCCTCCCAGCAGCCTCAGGGACTCCAAACTCAGACAGTCCCTGGCTTGGGCCCCAGGGCTACTCACTCTTTGACTAGATGTGAAAAGTTACAGCTTGCCTGTGCGCGGGAGACCTGGGGAAGGTAGCGAAGGGGGAGGAGCTCTCTATATACCAGATTCAGGCCATTTATAATGGAGACCCCTGAAATTAGAGGGCTCCTGGTAAATAATTCACCAGGAAAAGTACAGTACCTTCCCTGGGCTCATCCATTATTCAGCAAGATAAATGTACCATATTGTTATACTTCCTGACATCTAAAAATGGTCTGAGCCATTAGGCCAGGAGTAAGAAGACAGCGGGGCAATTTCCACCCCACCTTTCCAGAACCTCTGACCCAGCAGTCCTGGTGCTTCTGGAACTCAGTGTGTGACTCCTCACACAAGGGCAAAGCATTCGACTTCCACAAGGGGCCAGGCCTGGGTTCGGACCACAAGATCTCAAGAGAAGGCCCCCACACAGCCCTCAAGAGCCTGCTGCCAGGTCAGAGGGATGCCCAGAAAGAGCCTTGAGTAAAACTCCCATGTTCACCAGACCCGGAAGGTTTTGGCCCCCCTGAAAGGGAAAAGGCTATCCCTTTGCTTGCATCTAAGGGTAATTCTGTTCCTAGAAGTTCAAAGGGTTGGACTTTGGTGCCAGATGAGTGTCAGTTACCAAATGCACAAAACCCTGCATCCTAGACTTGGCTCTGAGCAAGTCACTCTGTTCTACAGGCCTTCGCCTCCCCATTCGTGAAATCAGCTGGCTGCTCTTTACCATGCAAGGCCTTTAGCAGGATGCAGTGCCCTCCGGGAAGGTTGAAGAGCTACACAACTTTAAGGCCCTGGCCTCTGAAGTACAGGCAGGATGGAGACGTGGCAAGAGCCCAGAGTCTGGAGTCAGGCTGCCCGCACTCCATTTCTACCCTCCCACTCACCAAGTGTTATGTCCTCGGGCAAGCTGTCTACCCATGCGGTGCCTCTACTTTTGTATAAAATGTATAAAATAACATTATCTGCCTCACAGGCTTGTGAGAAGTAAATTCACATGTTAATAAATGTAGCACGTTTGGAACCGTGCCTCGCACGTATTAAGTTAAGGGCTATGTGAGCCCTTTATTGTCCTTATTATGTTCGAGATGTTTTTTATCTTTTAGGAACTACATGCCATCACAAACATCCCTCACCTGGTGTAGGCCTTTGCGGGCATCTCTCTCATGCAGACCACTGGCAGTGGCAAAGTGCCCTGTCTGATCTGTCAGTCGCCCAATCGCTGCATCTGAGCGCAGCGGTTCTCTCTGAACAGACCCTGAGAGCCCCCTCATCACAGGACACAAACCTGTGGGGCTCCACGGTTCGAGAGGGGTTGCCCTGCATGGGGAAGCCCCACAGCGTAGCTGCCAATTGCTGGGAACCTGGCATTCAGTTGCCCGCTGCCCTAGGGGCCCGCAGGCTGTGCAGATGAGCAGCTGCTCAGAGTGTCCTTCACTCCCCTCCCAAAGATGCTCAAGTAAGAGGCACCTTGGACATGAACAAGAATCGGGAGACGCGGCGCGCCTGGGTGGCTCAGTCGTTAAGCGTCTGCCTTCGGGTCAGGTCATGGTCCCGGGGTCCTGGGATTGAGCCTCGCATCGGGCTCCCTGCTTCTCCCTCTCCCACTCCCCCTGCTTGTGTTCCCTCTCTCGCTGTGTCTCTGTCAAATAAATAAAATCTTAAAAAAAAAGAATCAGAGCAAGCCTGTCGGGTGAGAAAGGATCCTGACCCTCGTGGTACAAGGCAGGTCTCTGGCCTCAAGGAACACAGCTACAGTCAGGTAAGGGGAGCACAGTGTTTGTGTGCCGACTAATACCTGGTGATCAGCACTAGGCTGCAGCTTTCTGGTCCCGTAAGGCCCTCACAAGAGAGGCCTGGAAAATTCTATGCTTTGTAAAGGAAAAGACTACATAAAATAGGAGCTGTAAACAACTCTCAATGGCAAACAATACATTAGGAAAATTATTTCCAGCAATTGGCAGGAGAGGGACTGCTAGTCTTGATATATAGTTACAAATCAATCATAATAACTACTAAAATTCTAAAAGTAACATGGTCAAAACATATGAAGAGTTCTCAAAGCAAAAATTAATATAAGAAAACATTCTAAAGGCACCTGGGTGGCTTAGTCGGTTAAGGGTCTAATTTCAGCTTGGGTCATGATCTCAGGGTCCTGGGATGGAGCCCTGTGTCCTCCTCGGGCTCCCTGCTCAGCAGGGAGTCTGCTTCTCCCTCTCCCTTGCAACCCCCCCCACCCCCATCCAGCTCATGCTCTCTGTCACTCTCTCAAATAAATTATTAAAAACAAAACAAAACATTCCAAAGCACTAGGAATCTAAGAAATGCAAATTAGAATAAGTTACTCTGCCCATCAAATGAACACCAAGATTTTTTAAATAGCACTCAACATTGGTGAGTATATGGAGAAAATGGTCTTCATGCTTTGCTGATGGGAGTATAAATTATAATTCCCTCCTGCAAAGTGGTTCGGAAATTGGACCAATTATTTTAAAAAATTCATGCCCTTCCTCATTGGAGAAGTGCCTGATTCCAGGTCTGGGGCAGGAAATGCACAAGACAAGCCTGAAACATCATCACATACAAGGGAACGTGCAAAGAGCAGTAAAGTCACATCAAACAGTTCAGGACCAGCTTGAAGAGGATCCCACAGGCCAAAGACGGGACTAAGCATCCATAAGGGTAAGAACCACATGGACTTACACACACCAACTAAGTTAAAATCCATGACTTTTTTTTTTTTTTAAGATTTTATTTATTTGACAGAGAGAGACACAGGGAGAGAGGGAACACAAGCAGGGGGAGTGGGAGAGGGAGAAGCAGGCTTCCTGCTGAGCAGGGAGCCCGATGCGGGGCTCGATCCCAGGACCCTGGGATCATGACCTGAGCCGAAGGCAGACGCTGAACAACTGAGCCACCCAGGCACCCCAAAATCCATGACTTCATAATGATGTTTTTAAAAAGCCCAAAACGGGGCACCTGGCTAGCTCAGTCGGTAGAGTGTACAACTCTTGATCTCAGGGTTGTAAGTTCGAGCCCCACGTTGGGTGTAGAGATTATTTAAAAATAAAAAAAAAACCAGGGGCGCCTGGGTGGCTCAGTCGTTGGGCGTCTGCCTTCGGCTCAGGTCATGATCCCGGGGTCCTGGGATCGAGCCCCGCATCGGGCTCCCTGCTCGGCGGGAAGCCTGCTTGTCCCTCTCCCAATTCCCCTGCTTGTGTTCCCTCTCTCGCTGTGTCTCTCTCTGTCAAATAAATAAATAAATAAAAATTAAAAAAATAAAAAAAACTGAAAAGCCTTAACGCCTTCCATTGGTCACCTCTGAATGATGTTAGAAAAACAACTTATTATTTTAAAAACTGGTTAAGCATCAAGCTTTATATTCCCTTTCTGAATAGCTACACCTCAGGAAAACCAGTCAACGAGGGGAGGTTTGTCTTTACAGGAGTATCCAGATGATAAATACCATATCACCATTTTACAACCCCTAATGAAATAATGGATCCAGCAATGATTATTGATGGTTGCTAATTCCAGAGAGACAACCAGATGTTACGTGTCTGCTGAGGGAAGTATACATGAAAAAAAAAATCGAATTGAGTCTGGTGAAGCCTCTAGACTTAAGTTTCCTTATTAAAAAGTTTAAGAAAATTTCTAGAATGAACTTGGAAAACAAGGAAGAAGTTAGGTAACAACATACCACCAGCTGAAATAAAAACCATGAATGTACCTCCTGTGTCTTCTATTGCTCTCACAAATGGTTATTAAAACCTCCTATTGTTAACAAAACATTTCCTATGCTCACCACCTGTCCTCCCCACTAGATTCTAAGCTCCCTGAGCACAAGGGCTGGCCTCACACTCATCCTTCCCCTCCACCGCAGGTGCCTTGCCCATTGGGAGGTGCTCAGGGAGCACGAACTGATCTGTGGTGGTTTTACTGAGCCATATTTAGCTCCATTATCCCTGCATGATGTGGAATAAGCAGAGGGTCAAAGCCCAATATGGGATCCTCGTAGGCAATTATGTTAATTATCATTATTAATTCAACAAACATTTATCTAGAGCCTACCATGTGCCAAGTACTCTGCAAGACACTGGGGATGAGAGAGAAAAACACACAATTACTGCCTTTAAGTATCCCAGTATAGTGGGGGAGTCAGACAAGTAAACATGTAATTACAATAATAGCTAACACTTACTGCCCGCTTACTATGTCCTAGGCACCGTTCCAAGCATTTTAACCACACTAGCTTGTTAATGCTTACAACCACCCACTAAAGTAGATACTGCGATCCCCATTGTACAGATGAGGAAACTGAGGCACAGGGAGGTAAACAACCTGCTCAAGGTCACACAGCTACTAAGTGGCAAATGCAGGATTCAAATCTCAGGTCATCTGCCTGCAGAGGACACCCGATCATCATCAAGGCTTTACCACATTATCACACAATGTGGTGGGTGGATGGATGCACAAGACAAGCTTTCTAACCCAAAGTGGGAGGAACAGGGGAGCAGAGAAGAATCCTGGAGGAAGGCTCATCAAAACAAGCTTTTCACAAGGAATGGGGCTTGGCAAGTACAAGACTGAAGCACAAAGACAAAGCATGGTCAGAGAACTCCAGGTAATTCAGGATGCTCAGAGTTTAAGAGGCAATAAGGGGGACCACAGCAAGAGGCCACTAGACACGAGTGCGGGAGAAGGCAAAGAAAGTGAGATAGATATAAATTTACCCTGCTCAGGCTGTCCGGAAAAAAAAAAAAAAAAATCACCATGCCAGCAGGTCCCTGCCTCTGACAAGGTAGTTGTTAGTGTGCAAGACGGACTGAAAGAGCGCTTTGTCACGGAGAGGGCAGCAGGTGCACCCACAGAAGGCATGACTGTGGGATAATGCCTCATCTGTCCCATCCGCTTCCTAGGGCTGCTGCAACAAATTCCCACAACTGGGTTGCTTAAAACAACAGCTTATTCTCTCACAGTTTTGGAGGCCGAGGTGTGAACTCACAAGTGTTGGTAAGACTGGTTCATTCCGGAGGCTCTGGGCAGAGTCTATTCCATGCTTCCCTCCTAGCTTCTGGTGTTGCCGGCAATCCTTGGCATTCCTTGGTTTGAAGATGCATCACTCCAAGCTCTACCTCCTTCACGTGGCCGCCTTTCCTCTCTGAGTGTGTCTCTCTGTGTCTCTTCTTGTAAGGATACTTCTAGTCACAGAGGATTAGAACTTACCTTAATGGGGCGCTTGGGTGGCTCAGTCGTTAAGCATCTGCCTTCGGCTCAGGTCATGATCCCAGGGTCCTGGGATTGAGGTCCGCATCGGGCTCCCTGCTCAGTGGGAAGCCTGCTTCTCCCTCTCTCACTCCCCCTGCTTGTGTTCCCTCTCTCGCTATCTCTGTCAAATAAATAAATAAAATCTTAAAAAAAAAAAAAGAACTTACCTTAATGACTTCACCTTAACTTGATTACATCTGCAAAGTTCCTATTTCCAAATAAGGTCACATCCACAGATACTGGGGTTTAGGACTTGGACGTTAACCTTTTGGGGAACACAGTGCAACCCTGAACACCTGCTACTCTACCACTTGCTTTTTTCACTGTACGGTTAACTACAGATATCTTCCCGTGTCTGTCCACGTGGTTCTAGTTCATTCACTTCGACCGCTATGTATTATTTCACTGCGTCAATGACCCATGATCTATTTGTCCAGCACCCTAGGGAAAGAATAGGACAGATATGGCATTATCCCATAATAATCCCCAATTATGAACATTTGGATGGCTTAATATTTTGCCATTACAAACAATGCTCCAACTAAACCTCTCTGTACAGGCACCTATGTACACTGATAATGAGTGTTTCTGTAGGATGACTTCCTAGAAACAGAACCCCCTTGGACCAAGGAGAATACAATTTCCAGTTTTTAATAAATGACAAATGGCTCTAAAGGTTGTGCCAACTTATATGTCCTTCCCACACTGACACTTATTAATCTTTGTCAATTTGAGAGACGTGAAATAATGATTTGTTGCAATTAGCAATTCATTCGACACATTTAGTTTGTCCTTAATAAGATAAAGCAATCTTTCATGTGTTTACTGGTTAGCTGAATTTCTTATTGCCCATTTCCTTTTTTTTTTTTTTTCAAATTTTTATTTAAATTCTAGTTAGGGGCACCTGCTCAGCGGGAAGCCTGCTTCTCCCTCTCCCACTCCCCCTGCTTGTGTTCCCTTTCTCACTGTCTCTCTCTGTCAAATAAATAAAATCTTTAAAAAAAAAAAAAAAAAGTAAAAAATAAATTCTAGTTAGTTAACATATAGTGCAATATTGGTTTCAGGAGTAGTATTTAGTGATTCATCACTTACATACAACACCCAGTGCTCATCACAAGTGCCCTCCTTAAGGCCCATCCCCCATGTAGCCCATCCCCCACCCACCTCCCTCCATCAACCCTTACTGTCCATTTCCTATTCAACTTTGTTGTCTACTTTTTTTTAGATTTTTTTTTTTTTAATTTTTAAGTAATCTCTACACCCAATGTGGGGCTTGAACTCACAACCCCGCGATCAAGAGTCTTATGCTCTACCAGCTGAGCCAGCCAGGTGCCCCACGTCTACTTTTTTCTTTATTAGCTTGTAATCAATAAGATCAAGACTATAAGGCCTTTGCTGCATTACATGTTACACTTCTCTCTCCTGAGAACGGTCATTAAGTTACTGAACGCCTACCACGTGTCAGGCATTGTTCTAAGTGCTGGGGATACAGTAATGAACAAAGCAATGAAGGTTCCTGTTCTCAACTGTTAAACTTCTCGGAAGAAAAAGTGTTTGCACATGATTTGGGCTGGGAAATAGGAAGTGAATTTTCACCCCTGGGTACTGAGTTCCTTCCAATTCATTTAAATACTGTCCTGTTTTCATCCATATGAGAGCCTTCTGGGGAGAAATCTACCCCTGCTCTCCAGGGGTCCTAGAAGGATCCACCAAGGAGCAGGGTGGTTAGTAAAGTGGAAGCAAGAATAGCTGAGCGATAGCTATGCCCCTTCCTTGGAGGGAAGAGCCACACCCCCAGGTGCCCACACCCTCAGGCATCTAGGGACAGGGCAATTAAGCCCCAGTGAGTTCTGAGAGCAAAGGGAGGAAGTTTGAAGAATAACTCCTCTCCATCACAGCAGAATGTGTGCCAGTAGATCCCCACTCTTATGAACCCCAGGGAGGGATGATGTCTGATTGGGCAAGTTGGCTCTGACCCTTCCTCCCCAACCCACTTAAGGGATCCACCCCCTTGCAGACAGGACACATTTTATATAGGTAGCCTACACACACACACACACATACATTCAGGGATGAATCAGACAAGCTAACACACACACTCTCTCTCTCTCTCTCTCTCTCTCTCTCTCTCTCTCGGGATGAATCAGACAAGCTTATCCTCTTCAGATTTAAACCTTGTTCCTCAACCTGGTCTTTATCAGTTCAGAAAAGAGAAGCACACTGATTAGAGAGCCATGTAAGAGTGTAATATAAAATACTGTCAGCTCACATCTAATAATATGTTAAAGGATAATCTACTATTACTATTACAAGCTAATAAAGATGATATACTGATTTCCATCTGTCCAATTCCTGTGTCTGTCTTTCCCCCCGCCCCACCAAATTCAGAAGGAGAAGGATGATATTTAGACTCCTTCAACATACAGTTTCCATGATAACTGCTTTATGCCTGAATATTTTGATTTTTGACTTTGTGAATGTGATAAAGGTTTTCTTTGTATTTTCTAAAAGGTTATTTGCTGGTAAGTAGCAAACCTGGGTTTTGTGTAGTTTTGTATTTGGCCAAATGAGTGAACTCTCTCATTGAGTCTAGCGGTTTTCAGTTGATACATGAGTTTCACATGTAAAAATCAAGGCGCCTGACTGGCTCAGTTGGTAGAGCATGTGACTCTTGGTCTCTGGGTTGTATGTTTGAGCCCCATGCTGGGTGTAGAGCCTACTTAAAAAAAAAAAAAAAAAAAAAAAAATGATGCCATCTACAAAAAACCACTAACTTTATTTTGATTTTCATTTTTCTTACAGTATTATTTCAAGTAGAAATTCCAGGATAATGTTAAAATAGTAGTGATATTACGTTAATATAATAATGCCTTCTTTATTTTAATGAGAACAGCATTATAGGTTTTTTTTTTAGATTTATTTATTTATTTGAGAGAGAGAAAGCGAGCTAGAGCGCAGGGGGAGGATTAGAAGGGGAGGGAGAGAATCTCAAGCAGACTCCCCACTGAGTGAGGAACCCCACATGGGGCTCCACCCCACCATCCTGAGATCATAACCTGAGCCAAAATCAAGAGCTGGATGCTCAACTGACTGAGCCACCCAGGCGCCCCTATAATTTCATTTTTAAGTGTATGTGGGCTGTGGTTTAAAATTTTTTCTTTAAATGGGCGCCTGGGTGGCTCAGATGGTTGGGCGTCTGCCTTCGGCTCAGGTCATGATCCCAGGGTCCTGGGATCGAGTCCCACATTGGGCTCCTGGCTCAGCGGGGAGCCTGCTTCTCCCTCTGACCCTCTCCCCTCTCATGCTGTTTCTCTCTCGCTCGCTCTCTAAAAAATAAATATAATCTTTAAAAAATTAAAAAATTAAAAAAAAAATAAAATTTTTTCTTTAAAAAAAAATCAAGAATGGATGTTAATTTGTATCTCATGTCATTTTTGCATCTATTGCAATAACTTGTGTGACTGTGTCTTCTTATTTTAATGAATTCTATTTGATTAAACTACCTGTGCATTTTTGGAATGAATCCTTTAGTTGTGTATAGTAGATTATCCTTTAACATATTATTAGATGTGAGCTGACAGTATTTTATATTACACTCTTACACGGCTCTCTAATCAGTGTGCTTCTCTTTTCTGAACTGTCAGTCAGCATTTGGAAGCAAGGTTGTATCAACGTTGCGACAGGAGTGGGGTGGCCATCCACCTGTTCTTGGGCTCGGTGACAGTCTTTGCATCACAAAGCTCTATTTCCTCAGCATTTTTGAAATTTCCTGTCAATGCCTTCAGATACAACCGCTTTGAGTTTTGTTTAGTTGTTTTTACGATATTCCGACTGTTTTCAATAGACAATGGTCCTTAGTCATTCTAACGGTTCCTGAATAAACTTTGGTAATTTATATTTTCCTTGCGTAGACTACTTAGCATGGCATTGAACAAGGTAACCTGGGATAAATTTTTTAAATCTTTCCATTGCAATGATCACAACTGTGATTACTAGTAAACGTTTCCGTATGCCCTCCTCACTGAACAGTGAGCTCTGTCTCATTCCCTGCTACGTGTCCCCAGTGTCTCCCAGGTGCCCAGTATGTGCTCAAGAAATTGTTGTAAAGGGGCGCCTGGGTGGCTCAGTCGTTAAGCGTCTGCCTTTGGCTCAGGTCATGATCCCAGGGTCCTGGGATAGAGCCCCACATCGGGCTCCCTGCTCAGTGGGAAGCCTGCTTCTCCCTCTCCCGCTCCCCCTGCTTGTGTTCCCTCTCCCGCTGTGTCTCTGTCAAATAAATAAATAAAATCTTTAAAAAAAAAAAAAAAAGAAATTGTTGTAAAGCCAAGAATGAGGTTAAAGCCTCTTTTTCCTTTCTTGTTTTGCCTAATAGTGACCTTTTCTCTCTTTTTCTTGATTGGACTTGCCAAAGTTTTCTTTCATTATTTTCTTTCAGGCAAGGATCTTAAGTTATCAATTCTACATGTTTTCATTTCAAATTAATTTCAAAGCTGTATTTCGAAGAAAATAAACTTAAATGATTTCCTAAACAATAAAATAAATTAAGCTATTTGTCTAAAGGCAGAAAAAGAACAATAAAACAAACTTTATCGCTATCTTGGGTTTGTCCCAGGTAAAGAGCATGAAACTTTTTTATTCAATCTTCATTTTGTCTTAATTCAGCAGGAAACTTATTCCACTGAAATTTACCATCACCACTGACATATTTGTCTTTGCTTTTATCTATTTTACATTCTAATACCACAATGCTTCTTCCTTTGTTGTATGTATTGTGTTTTGTTTGCTTTCATTGCCTCCTAGGATCTACAAGATAGACCTCTTGCTTTTTAATTTGACTAGTATACTCTCTGTTCATTGGTTTCTTTATTTTTTGTAAAGATTATTTATTTATTTATTTGACAGAGAGAGAGAGAGAGAGAGAGCTAGAGGGAACACAAGCAGGGGGAGTGGGAGAGAGAGAAGCAGGCTCCCGGATGAGCAGGGAGCCAGATGAGGGGCTCGATCCCAGGACCCTGGGATCATAACCTGAGACAAAGGCAGATGCTTAACCGACTGAGCCATCCAGGCACCCCATTGCTTTCTTTTAAAAAAAGATTTATTTATTTGAGAGAGACAAAGAATGGGTGGGGGGCAGGAGAGGGAGAGAGAATCTCCAGCAGACTCCCCGCTGAGCGCAGAGCCCATCATGGGATGGGGCTTGAGCTCACGATCCTGAGATCATGACCTGAGCTGAAACTAAGAGTCTAACACTTAACCAACTGAGTCACCCAGGAGCCCCTGTTCATTGCTTTTTAAAATCTTGACTCTATTTCTCGAATTATCACTTTTTTTTTTTTTATCATTTTCATCTCACTGTACATTTTCCCCTGGATTCTGAGAGCTCCACAACTACATGGCATTGATTAGGTTAATTGTACTGCCCATTAGGCCCTTTAAAGATGATGCTGGAAACTTAATTCTGCTATTGCATTTGTGTTTCCTTATACTTATTCATTATCTCAGCCAGTCCCCTATTTATCTCCTCACGCTTCTTGGTCAGCTTCCTTTTGATCTTGGTCTGTTGCTTCTCATCTGATTTTTTTTTTTTTATCTGAGGTTTCATAAAGTACATATCTTCTTGATGTTTTTGAGGAGGGAAAAAAAAGATGCTGTCTTCAAAAAAAAAAAAAAAATCACTTCTTTTTTCCAGCAGTATTCCAAGGGAGAAATGACAAGAACTGAACTAAGCCACGGGCAATGGGATGGAAGGGAAGAGCGACAAGAGCGATGAAGGGGACAGTAATAAATGGAGAAGCAGAAAAAACAAATCTAGACAGCCAAGCAGAGCCTAAAGGCTCCAAGCATATGTCCATGAGGAGTTGTAAGTGTCCCTGGAGCTCACCTGCCACAACACAATGGCAACACCACAACACCCCCACCCCCACTCCAGACAAACTTTCCTGCAAAGACCCTCACCAAAGCCTATGAGCTGGACATTATCATTTTCCTCATACAGATGAAGAAAGGAGCTCAGAAAAGTTAAATTGCTTCCAGAACTAGAATTCTGGTCTGTGGAATCCAACTTCTTGAGCAAACACGGAACATTGGGGATAGGGTTACCGGGCTTGTGGGAAAACAGAGGATGGGAACTCAAGCCACTAAGCTTATCATCAAGTTGGGGGTGACAAAAAGAATACATCTGATAGAATGGAAAATGAAGAGGAGCAGGTAATTCAGAGCTATGTGGTGTAGAAGACAGAACATATACGGTCTCAGAAATGAGGGAATGAGAGCCTTGGTGGGCGCTGGGCTACCACACTCCCAAGTTCTCTGGAACATCCCTGACTGGTGCTGGCTATCTTGGCATAATTATTAATAATGTCCCCGTCTGGACGATAAATTCTCTGGTCCCCCTAACAATGCTCCACATCTGAACCATGCTTACCAGTTTTCACACATTATCCCGTGTGATTTTTCACAGGCCTACTGTAGAGCGGTGATTCAGAAATTTGATCAAAGGGGTGCCTGGGTGGTTCTGTCGGTTAAACGTCTGCCTTCGGCTCAGGTTATGATCTCAGGGTCCTGGGATCAAGTCAGGGCTCCCTGCTCAGTGGGAAGTCTGCTTCTCCCTCTGCCCCTCCCCTTGCTCCTGTTCTCTCTCTCAAATAAATAAATAAAATCTTTAAAGGGGTACTGGGTGGCTCAGATGGCTAAGCATCTGCGTTTGGCTCAGGTCATGATCTCCAGGTCCTGGGATGGCCCGCACCAGGCTCCCGGCTCAGTGGGGAGTCTGTTTCTCCCTCAGCCTCTCCATCGCCAGCCCCCATGCCCTCTCTCTCAAATGAATAATGAATAAAATCTTTAAAAATAAATAAAATCTTTTTAAAAAAGAAAAAGAAATTTGATAAAAGCTATAAATTCCCACTTCAGAAAAATTACATAAATGCAGAATGTCGTACACAATTTTGATATGTTCATGTCCTTCGACAGAGCAGCTCCACTTCTGGGACTTTATCCTACAGACACGCAAGCACAAGGGCAAACGTAGGTACAAGGACATTTGTGATGGCATTGTTTTAAAGAGCAAATCCTAAGAAACACCCTGTAATCCCTCAGCAGGGAATGAGCGAAATAACCTAGGGAAGGGAGGTAGGGGTGGGGTGGGGCGAGGATAGACAGCACTTGCTTTCAGCCAAGCTTCCTCTTAAAATAGGTAAGAATCTTCCCGCGCCTCCCCCC